>NC_142161.1:8759249-9061749 GCF_024610735.1 Ursus americanus
TTATTTGAGAGAGAGAACACGAACAGAGGGAAGGGCCAGAGGGAGAGGGAGAAGCAGACTCTCCAGTGAGTAGGGAGCCTGACGTGGGGCTAGATCCCAGGACCCTGGGATCATGACCTGAGCTGGAAGCAGATGCTTAACTGACTGAGCACCCAGGTGCCCCTCAACTAAGATGGCTTTTAATTGAAATTGAGTATTAGCCATTTTGCATAAATTGACAAATTTAAATGTCCACATATATTTAGGTTCATATTATTCTATGGAATGCCTGGGTGCACATTAGATATACGCTTTCTACCATCATTAGCCTACATATCAATATCTATTATTTGAGTGATATTATGCATTGAGATATGTCTTCTCTTCAAACTCATTCTGGGTTTACTATGTGAAATGTGCATTTATTTTGGTAGCCTAGGTGTAATTCTTAAAACATAGTTTTTGTACCTAGGCATAATATTTTATTATTCATCTGAAACAAAGGATCATTTTAAAATGAAGTTAAATTTTTCCATGAAGGGGCACCTGGGTGGCTCAGTCATTGGGCACCTGCCTTTGGCTCAGGGCGTGATCCCGGCGGTCTGGGATCGAGCCCCACATCAGGCTCCTCCGCTGGAAGCCTGCTTCTTCCTCTCCCACTCCCCCTGCTTGTGTTCCTTCTCTCGCTGGCTATCTCTCTCTGTCAAATAAATAAATAAAATCTTTAAAAATTTTTTTTCCATGAAACAAATTTATGATTGGGTAAGATAGCCAAGTACTCTGTATTTAAAATAAACACAGCCTGATTTTCTTACTACTTGAAATTGGTAATCTATATATCATGTCTTTATATTTGGGGAAATCTGTTCTAATTATATGAATTTGAATTGAATCCAAATTTCAACTGTTTGAGGATTGTTTTTAAAGCAACCCTTTAATTTTACTAATAGGGAATGTAAGAAGCAAATGATAAAATTAGAGTTGTGATTCTCTTTAATATATAGAGGTAGAATAATCAGTAACTATCTCTTTTCTGTAGTTCAAGAGACAGATGCAGAAATCTTATCCTTTATTTAATGTTTAAGTTAGTCCGTGTTTGAGAGTTCATACTTACAATTTCTACAAAGAAAAAAGCAAGAATGGCAACAATGATAATGTGCAAAAAATTATTTCTTGGAACTTCCTTATATTTCACAGTAGTTAAAATTTAAAGGAAGAAAAGCTATTCCTAATATTGTTTCCAAAAATTAATGTACATTTTAAATTGAATTTTTATTTTTTAACTCATGATTTATTAAGTAACTGTGGTGAGCAGTTATAGAGAAAAGCATTACATTTTTATTCTGTTCTTAAAGTATCTATTTCATTGTGTTCTTGATGTCGGATTTAGAGGGCAGATACATAAATGCCTGGTATTGCGCAATTAACTCTACTTGGGAGATTCAGTGATGTCTCCACAGAGGAGACTTTTCATTTGGTGTTTAATGATACATATGAGTTTTCCGGGAAGAATTTAGGACAGATAATTAAAGCAATTACAAGAAGAATAAAGTGCGTGTGAGAAGTCATAAAAAAAAGAATGTTCATGATGTTTTGAAAATGAGAAATTTAGTGGGACTACAGCATATCGTGTCAAGGATATGTAGTTGGGGGCTCCAACTGACACGTAGCTATTCGGATAGATGATAGGTGACTTCCTATGAAGAGATGAAGAAAAGTTCTCCTCAAGCTTCAAACAAATATAAATATTTTAAAAATAATTTAAACAATACACAGCCTGTGGAAAAAAGACAGTCTCTCAACAGATTGTGTTGGGAAAACTGGACAGCAAAATGCAAAAGAGTGAAACTTATCACTTTCTTATATAAGACACAAAAATAAATTCAAAATGGATGAAAGACCTAAATGTGAGATAGGAAACCATCAAAATCCTGGAGAAGAACACAGGCAGCAACCTTTTTGGCCTCAGCCATAACAACTTCTTACCAGACACATCTCTGGAACCAAGGGAAAAAAAAGCAAAAAAGAATTATTGGGACTTCATCAAAATAAAAATCTTCTGCACCGTAAAGCAAATAGCCAACAAAAAGGCAACCTGCAGAACGGGAAAAGATATTTGCAAATGACATATCTGATCAGGGTTAGTAGCCAAAATCTATAAAGAACTTCTCAAACTCAGCGCCCACAAAATAATCCAGTTAAGAAATGGGCAGAAAACATTAATAGACATTTTTCCAAAGAAGACATACAGATGGCTAACAGATACATGGAAAGATTCTCAACATCACTGATCATCAGGGAAATACAAATCAAAACTACAATGAGATACCACCTCACACCTGTCAGAATGGCTAAAATTAACACAGGGAATAACAGAAGTTGGCAAGGATGTAGAGAAAGGGGAACCCTCTTATGCTGTTGGTGGGAATGCAAACTGGTGCAGCCACTCTGGAAGGCAGTATGGTGTTTGTTCAAAAATTTAAAAATAGAACCATCCTACGATCCAGCAATTGCACTACTGGGTCTTTACCCAAAGGATACAAAAATACTGATTTGAAGGGGCACACGTACCCCAATATTTACAGCAGCATTATCATCAATAGCGAAACTATGGAAACAGCCCACATGTCCATCCAGTGATGAATGGATGAAGAAGATGTGGTATATATACACAATGGACATTTACTCAGCATTCAAAAGAATGAAATCTTGCCATTTGCCACAACGTGGATAGAGCTAGACTATATATGCTAAGTGAAATAAGTCAGCCAGAGAAAGACAACTACCATCTGATTTCACCCATGTGGAATTTAAGAAACAAAACAGATGAACGTGGGGGGAAAAGGCAAACCATAAAGGAGACTCTTAACTATAGAGAACAAACTGAGGGTTGCCGGAGGGGGGGATGGGCTAAATGGGTGATGGGTATTAAGTAGGGCACTTGTGGTGACGAGCACTGGGTGTTGTATATAAGTGATGAATCACTAAATTCTACTTCTGAAACTAATATTACACTATATGTTCACTAACTGAAATTTAAATAAAAACTTGAAAGAAAAAAAAATACATAGCCAGGTGTGAAAACAAGGAACAGGAATGGTGAAGTGTGGCGGGGGGGATAGGATTAGGAAGACTGAAAGTCACGGAGTTGAGTAGAGACTGAACGTATAAAGTTATGACGCTAGTCAAATTTGACATAACCCAGGAGCAAAGAGCTATTATTTTAAAGGGGAAAGAGGATTCTTCCTTTTGCAATTGTGCCTTGCTTCAACCTAGGAGGTTATTTTTTCAGTTATTCCAAGCAGATAATTTTAAACTAGTTTAGAAAGGGGAGAAATACACTGAATTCCAAATTCGCACACCAAATAAGCACAATCATATAGGGGTGATAAAAATGCCTTAGAACATAGAAAACAGAGAGTGCATGGAAAATAACCCGCCTCACGATGAGGTCACAGTCAAAAATTACAAACTGCATAATGAAGAATAACACCATTAAGAAGAAACACTTTGGAATAAAAGAAATAGTTGTCATATCAAGAACTAAATGTAATAAAATATTTAGGAAGACAAATTAAGTATATTTAACATCCAAAAGAAGAAACACCAAGGCATAGAAACTAAAAGTCAGTAAAAAAAAAAAAAAAAAGTGAAACATTGAGAGAAAAAAAAAAACCAAATCTTGCTATAAAAATAGTTACAAATATTTTAGCTACCTTAATGAAATGATATAACCAGGAGACTATATGCAGGGGAAGGATTAAACCCTTGGTAGATAACTTTGGGAATCACTCAGAATACAACACAGATAGGAAAACTATAAAAGAAGAGACATGGTAAATAGATTGATGGGATCTATCACACATTTATTCATTCGATAAATATTTATATTCTACGTGCCAGCCTGCATTCAAAGTACTTGTCTACGTCTGTGAATAAAATAGACTCCCATCCTTGGGAAATTTATATTCGAGCGAGGTGTGAGAGTAGGGGCCAATTACAGTATTCGATAGGGTGTTCAGGAAAGGACTCTGAGGAATTCAAAAGAAAATATTGAAAGGACTAAGGGATTTAGTCAAATAGATAGCTATTAGAGTTGTACTTCGGGCAGAAGGAAGATTTAGAGCCAATGCTCTATGTTGAGAGCATATATGGTGAATTCAAAATAAGCAGGGAGGTAGGACTAGGAATAGGAGATGGGGTCAGATACCCTATCCTGGAAGGAATTATAAGAATTAGAAAGGAATTCAATTAAGTATACAGGCATCTGTGGGTCCTGAAAAGCAAAGGAATGGGATTTGAGACCAAATATATGTTAAAGGATCTTTCTAGCTGGTACATGGGGAGTGAACCATTGAGGGAAGGCAAGTAGAAGTTTGGAGGCCTGGTATGAGGCTATTACAGTAATTCAGTTCCCAAGACAAGAGACAATGAAACTGGGAGAGATTATATTCTAAGAGATATTTAAGAATATTGCAGAATTAAGAAAAAAATGAATCCTGAGACTGAAGCAATGTATGGAGTCATCTCTTTGCCCTGTTTTTCTGTCTGTCAGTATCTCTCTCTCACACACATACACATCTTAAAGCTAGATACATTATAGGAACATTGAGGAAAACCAATGAAAATGAGAGCAATTAAAAGCAATCAGAATTTACCTATAAAAATGATAATTAGACCAAAGTTTATTGCTCATTAGCAAAAACAGAATTCAGAAGGCAACTGTATAATACCTTCAAAGTTTAAAATCACTGCCGGTTCTGGTACTAGGTGATATCAGACTAAACATCTCTCTGATAGCAACTGTAAACTCTGGACAAAATATTTTAAAACTCAACTATTTGAAGGCATTGAAGCACAACTGAATACTGGCAGAAAATGGAATTGATTTGACCTTCAAAATAAGGAAACAAAACAGGGGGAGAGCTATATTTATATGGTTCAGAGTGCAATCCTCAGTCCATATAGAGTGGGTCAGCTAAACTCAAGCAGAAAATTCCAGTTTTTTGGCTTAGAGTGTCAGAAGAAAGAATGTGGGACTGCCAGAAGACTGGAAACTGAGGAGGAAAATAGTTCAGGGAATAAAAGTCCAAAACTGGACCATAAACCCCTCAAATTCTTGACTGATTTTTGAAATAGGAATGCATGGGGGGCTCCAAGGAGCACTGTGGAAAGCAATTGAAAATCTACAGGATAAAAAGCTAAGCAGAAATTTCAGCTCCAATTTTACTATAATGAAGGCAATAATAATTCTACATTACTGTTCAGAGTTGGACTTGTTTGGTGTATTTCCTAGAAACAATATTCTCAAACAGATGCATCAAGAAAGAACCTCTGGATGGGGATGAAAAAAATTATGAAAGCATAAAATTCATATGGCATTTCAGTCAACTATTGTAATGAAACAAATACATAGACTCGCAGTAGTCTACCATATATTACAAGCTCCTGCCCATTTTTTTTTTTAAAGATTTTATTTATTTATTTGACAGAGACAGCCAGCGAGAGAGGGAACACAAGTAGGGGAGTGGGAGAGGAAGAAGCAGGCTCCTAGTGGAGGAGCCTGATGTGGGGCTTGAACCCAGAACGCTGGGATCACGCCCTGAGCCAAAGGCAGATGCTTAACCACTGCGCTACCCAGGCACCCCACTCCTGCCCAATTTTTTTTTTTTAAGATTTTATTTATTTATTCGACAGAGATAGAGACAGGCAGCGAGAGAGGGAACACAGGGGGAGTGGGAGAGGAAGAAGCAGGCTCACAGCGGGAAGAGCCCGACGTGGGGCTCGATCCCACAACACCGGGATCACGCCCTGAGCCGAAGGCAGACGCCCAACCGCCGTGCCACCCAGGCGCCCCCCAATTTTTTAAATCTGGTTAACAAAATGCATTTTCCCTGCCTACAAGCCCTAATAACCCAGTTTTGTCTCCCTCTTCTGCAAATTTATACCTCTACCTTCTCTTCAAAATTCTGTCCAAAATTCTGCCACATAAAAATCTTATGAAATCTATTTCCTATAAAACCTCATGGTGTAATGTTTTCATTTCCTCTGAAAAAATGTACAGCTACAAAATTTTGGTGTTACATTTATAATTTATCTTTCATGTTTCTTCTGTTGTATTTGTCCATACTGGTATACAGGTATAGATTAGTAAATATTGCCTATAATAGATTTAATTTATCATAATAAACATAGTAAATTACAGTACTTTCTCCAATGCTGTGAAAGTGTTATTGTCATAAAAATCACAAAAGTTAGAAGAAGAGATACCAGTTATCTTTTTTGCTGACTTTTATTTATACATTTTAAATATTTATTTATTTGACACAGAGAACACAAGCAGGGGGAGCAGCAGGCAGGAGGAGAGGGAGAAGCAGACTCCCCGCTGAGCAAGGAGCCCGACGCAGGACTGAGCAAGGACCCTGGGATCATGACCTGAGCCGAAGGCAGATGCTTCACTGATGGAGCCACCCAGGTGCCCCTATTTATACATTTTTATTTTTTGTGTTAAGATATAATTGATATATAACATTATCTTAGTTTCAGATGTACAGCACGCTGATACATTATTTGTATACACTGTGCAATGATCTCCACGATAATAAGCCTAGTTCACATCTGTCACTATACATAGATGCAAATTTTATTTCTTCTGATAACTTTTAAGATCTATTTTCCTAGCAACTTTTCAATAGGGAATACAGTATTATTAACTATAGTTACCACGCTGTACATTGTGTCACCATAACTTACTAATTTTATAACTGGAAGCTTGTACATTTTCATATCCTTCACCCATTATGCCTTTTTCTATGCCCCCTGCAACCACCAGTCTGTTCTCTGTATCTGTGAGCTGTTTGTTGTTGTTGTTTTAGATATCACATATAGGTAAGATGAAACTGCATTTCTCTTTCTCTGACTTACTTCACTTAGCAAAATGCCTACAAGTTCCATCCATATAGTCACAAATGGCAGGATACTGGGTAGTTTGTTTTGTTTTGTTTTTTCCAATGACCAACTAATACTCTATTACACACCCCCACATCTTCTTTATCCATTTAACCATCTATAGACCCTTGGTTTGCTTCCAAGCTTTAGCTATTGTAAATAATACAGCAGTAAACATGGGAGTGCATATATCTTTTTGAGTTAGTATTTTCATTGTCTTTAGATGAATATCAAGAAGTGGAATTGCTGAATCATTTGGTAGTTCTATTTTTAATTTTTGAAGAACATCCATACTGTTTTTCATAGTGGTCGCACCAATTCATATTCCCACCAAAAGTACACCAAGATCCTCTTTTCTCCACATCCTTGCCAATACTGGTATGTCTTGGCTTTTTGATAATAGCCATTTTAAAAAGTATGAAGTGATATCTCATAATGGTTTTGATTTGTATTTCCTGATGATAAGTGATGTTGAGTACTGTCCATATACCTGTTGGCCAGCTATTTGTCATCTTTGGAACAATGTCTATTCTGATCCTCTATCCATTTTTAAATAGACTTTTCTTTTTTTACACTATTGAGTTAGGTGAGTTTTTAAAATATATTCTGGATATTCACCTCTTATTAGATAAATAATTTGTTAATACTTTTATTCTTTAGGTTGCCTTTTCATTTTTTTCATGGTTTCCTTTACTGTGTAGAAGTGCTTTATTTTGATGTAGTTCCACTTGTTTATTTTTGCTTTTATTGCCTTTGCTTTTGGTGTCAAATCCAAAAAATCATTGCAAAGACCAATATCAAAGAATTTATCACCTGTGGTTTCTACTAGGAGTTTTATGGTTTCAGTTCTTACGTTCAAGCCTTTACTTCATTTTGATTTAATTTTTGTGTATAATGTAAGTTAGTGGTCCAATTTCGTTCTTTTGCATATGGTGTTCCCAACACCACTTATTAAAGAAACTGTCCTTTCTCCCTTTGTCGTAATTTAATTGACCATTTTTGTGTGGGTTTATTTCTGGGCTCTCTATTCTGTTTCATTCATCTATGTGTCTATTTTTATGACCATTTCATACCATCGTGATTACTGTAGCTTCTTAACATAGTTTGAAATCAGAGTGTGATGCCTCCAGCTTTGTTCTCATTTCTGAGGATTTCTCTATTTGGGGTCCTTTGTGATTCCATACAAATTTTAGAATTGTATGGTCTATTTCTGTAAAAAAATGCCATTAGTACTTTAGTAGGGATTGCATTGAAACTGTAGATTGCTTTGGGTAGTAGGGACATTTTCGCAATACTATTTGTTTTCCAATCCATGAGCATGAGATATTTTTCCATTTATTTGTGCCCTCTTCAATTTCTTTCATCAATGGCTAAATTTTTTTTTTTTTCAGTACACAGGTCTTTTACCTCCTTGGTTATTATGTACTCCTAGGTTTTTTATTCTTTTTGATATAATTATAAAATGGGGTAATTCTCTAAACTTCTCATTATGATAGTTCACTATTAGTGTATAGAAATGCAACAGATTTTTGTATGATGATTTTATATCCTGCAGCTTTACCTACTTTATTAATTATAACAATTGTTCTGGTATAGTCTTTAGGATGTTCTATATATCATAGATATATAGAATTTAGATTCCTTTCGTTTTCTTACCCTAATTGCTCTAGGTAGGATTACTAGTACTCTGTACAGAAGTGGTGAGAATGGACAACCTTATCTTGTTGATGATTTTCGAGGAAAAGCTTTCAAATTTGCACCCTTGATTATGATGCTAACTATGGGCTTGTCATATATGGATTTAACATATGTAGAGGTAATATCTTCCATTCCTAATTTTTTGAGGGATTTTTTTTAAATCATGAACTGGTATTGAATTTAGTCAAATGCTTTTTCTGTATCAATTGATACAAATCAAAATCGTATGATTTTTATCCTTCATTTTGTTAATGTGGTGTATCATACTGATTGATTTGCAGAGGTTGAACCATCCTTGAATCCCTGGAATAAATCCCACTTGATCCTGGTGCATGACCCTTTTAATGCATTGTTGAATTCCGTTTGCTAATTTTTTTTTTTTTTTGAGAATTTTTGCATCTGTGTTCATCAGGGATATTAGCCTGTAATTTTCTTTTGGTATCCTTGTCTGGTTTGGTATCAGGGTAATGCTGGCCTTGCAAAATGAATTTAGAAATGTTCCTTCCTCTGCCATTTTTGGAAGAGTTTGAAAAGGATTGGTATTAATTTATTTTGAAATGTTTGGTACAAATCATCACTGAACCCATCTCGTCCTGAACTTTGTTGGGGATTTCTGATTACTCATTCATTTTCCTTATTAGTAATTGGTTTGTTCAGATAGCTATTTTTCATGATCCAGTCTTAATAGGTTTTTGTTTCTAGGAATTTACCTATTTCTTCTAGGTGTCAAGGGTATTGGTATATATTGGTCATGGTAGTGTATGATCTTTTGTATTTCTGTGGTAACAGATATAAAGTTTACCCTTTCATTTCTGATTGTTTGAGTGTTCCCTCTTTTTTCTCATTAAGTCTAGCTAAGGGTTTGTCAATTTTGTTTACCTTTCCTTTTTTTAATTGGCTCTAGTTACTTATTATCTTTGTTATTTTCTTCCTTCTAACTTTAGGATTTTTTCTAGTTCCTTGAGGTGAAAAGTTAGGCAATTTGAGATTTTTCTTTTGTGTGAGGTAGGCATTTATCACTGTGTATTTCCCTCTTAGAACTGCTTTTGCTGCATCCTGTAAGTTTTGGAATGTTGTAGTTCTATTTTCACTTATCTCAAAGTAGTTTTTTCTCTTTTGATTTCTTCTTTGATCCACTGACTGTTCAGTAGCATGTTGTTTAATCTCCACATAATTGTGAATTTGCCAGTTTTCTTCTTGGAATTAATTTCTAGTTTCATACCATTTGGCCCCAAATGATCCTTGATAGGATTTTAATCTCCTTAACTTTATTGACACTTGTTATGTGGCTTAACAAATAATCTGTCCTGGAGAAAATTCCGTAAGTGCTTAGGAAGAATTCTCTTGCTGTTGGATAGAATGTTCTGTATATATCTATTAGGTCCATCTGGTCTAATGTGTCACTTAATGCCAATGTATTTTTATTCATACACTATCCGGATGATCTACTACATGGTAAAAGTGGGGTACTACAGTCCCTTACTATTATTGTATTGCTGTCTACTTATTCCTTTAGGTCTGTTAATAGTTTTTTTTATATATATATATATATTTAGGTGCTCCTATGTTGGGTACAGAAATATTTATAAATGATATGCCCTCTTGTTGAATTGTTCTCTTTATCATTATGCAATGCCTATCTTTATCTCTGCTTACATTCTTGTTTTAAAGTCTATTTTGTCTAAGTACAGCTCACTAGATTTGTTGTCATTTGTATGGAATATATATTTGTTTCATCCCTCCTCTTTCAGTCTACGTATGTCCTTATATCTGAATTTAGTCTCTTGTAGGAAGCAGGTACATGGGTTGTTTTTCTCAATTCATCACTGTGTCTTTTGATTTCTTAATTTAGTCCCTTTACATTTAAAGTTATTACTGATAGGTATGTGCATATTGCCATTTTGTTCATTTTTTTGTGATAGTTTTGTAATTGTTTCCTTTTTCTGTTTTGTGATTTGATGACTTTTTGTAGCTCTATGCTTAGATTACTTTCTCTTCTGTGTATCTACTTTGTGCTTTGTTGCTGCCTTAAGGCTTACATATAACCACTTAAAATTGTAATAATCTATTTTAAGTTGGTAGTATCTTGAGTTTCAATGAACTATAAAGCTCTACATTTCTCACCTCCCACATTTTGTTTTTATGTCACAATTTACATCTTTTTATCTTGAGTATCCCAGAACTGATTATTATGGTAGTAGTTATTTTCACTAGTTTTATCTTTTAACCTTCACACTAGCTCTATATGTAATTGGTCCATCGCCTTTACAAAATTAGATTATTCTGATTTTTACCATCTATTAATCTTTACCAGTGAAATTTATACTTCTATATTTAGTTTTTTTTTTTTTAAGATTTTATTTGTCAGAGAGAAAGAGAGTGAGAGAGCACAAGCAGACGGAGTGGCAGGTAGAGAAGCAGGCTCCCCACTGAGCAGGGATCCTGACCTGGCAATCAATCCCAGGATCCTGGGATCATGACCTGAACCAAAGGGAGATGCTTAACTGACTGAGCTTCTAGGCATCCCTATTTGTAATAATTAGCATCATTTCATTTCAGCTTAAAAAGTTCCTTTAACATTTTTTAGTGAGGCTGGTCTAGTCATAAAGAACTCCTTTAGTTTTTGCTTGTTGAAAAAAATCTCTCTCTCCTTCAATTCTGAATGATGACTTTGCCAGGCAGCGTATTTTTGGTTGGAAGCTTTTTCTTTTAGTACTTTGAATTTATCATGCCCTTCACTTTTGGCTTGCAAAGTTTTTGCTGAAAAACCTCATAGTCTTATTGGGGTTTCCTTATACATAACAATTTTTCTCTTGTTGCTTTTAAGATTTTCTCTTTATATTAAAATATCAAAAGTTAAAGACCATGTATTTGTGTGTGTGTGTGTGAGTCTCTGGGTTCATCTTATTTGGAGCTCTCTAGTGTTCATGGATCTGGATGTCCATTTCCTTCTTCCATTTAGGGATGTTTTCAGCCATTATTTCTTTGAGTAAGTTTTCTGCCCCCTTCTTTCATTCTTCTCCTTCTGGGACCATGATAATGAAAATCTTGGTCCACTTGATATTGTCTCATAAGTCACTTAGGCTACTTTTTTAAAAAATTGTTTCTTTTTGCTGCTCTGATTGGGCAAATTCCACTCTCGTCTTTGGGTGAGTTCACACATGGCCCCTTTAAGAACTATTTCTTGGGGCACTGGGTGCTTAGTCGGTTAAGCAACTGACTTTTGATTTTGGATCAGGTCATGATCTCAGGGTGGTGAGATGGAGGCCCACATTGGGCTCCATGCTGACTGGGGAGTCTGCTTGAGATTCTCTCTCATGCTCTAAAATGAATAAAATCTTAAAAAAAAAAAAAAAAAACTTTGTGATTTTGCTGTAGCCTTTTGGACATGACCCCCATTGACTTTCAAACATAGATGCTTTAGGGGTTTGTTTCATAGATACAGGTCTTAAAATTTGGGGTGCCCAATGTGGGGTTCAACTGCGCTACTCCTCAGAGTGAAGTTCTGGATTTTGTGTTCCCTCCCCAATTGTGGCTCACAGTGCTGGGATTTATAGTGAAAGTCTATCCCTGTCTTTCCTACCTGTTGCAATGAAGGTTTTCTTTGTCCAATATATGGGAGTTACTCAGCCCCTCCACCCCCAAGGCCACTTTTCCATATGTGGCTGTAGATTTGTTGTGGGTCCATGCGTAGAGATGAAAAATCTTCCTACTTCACCATCTTGAATTAGCTTCTTTATAATGTTTAAAGCCCTGTATTAATTGATGCTAATAAAGATTAGCTTATTAATCTTGCAAGATACATACTATTATCAGCCCTTTATATAAATGATGAGAGAGGTTAAATAGTTTACCTAAGTTTACAGAGAAAGATCAAGAGCCAGTTCATCTAGTTCTGCAGCCTGCCATCTTCGTCACTTCATACACTTTAAAATTTTCCAAATTCTTGTTCAGGAAAAAAAAAAAATAGGTGACAGGGATTAAGGAGTGCACATCTTGTAATGAGCACCAGGTGTTGTATATAAGTGTTGAATCACTAAATGGTACACCTGAAACTAATATTATGCTGTATTTTTAACTAAATAGAATTTAAATAAAAACTTAAAAAAGGGGGGGTCACCTGGATGGATCAGTCAGTTAAGTGTTTGACTCTTGATTTTAGCTCAGCTCATGATCTCAGGGTCCTGGGATCGAGCCCTGTGTTGGGCTCCAAGCTCAGCCACAGTCTACCTGGGATTCTCTCCCTCTCCACCTTCCCCTGCTCCCACTCTCTAAAAAATAAAATCTTAAAGAAAAAGAAACAAGCAGAGGGGAAAAAAAGAGAGAGGGAGAAATCAAGAAACAGACCCTTAATTACAGAGAACAAACTAATGGTTTCCAGAGGGGAGGTGGGTTAAACAGGTAATGGGGATTAAGGACTGCACTTGTGATGGGCACAGGGTGTTATATGGAAGTGCTGAATCACTATATTGTACACTTGCAACTAATATAGCACTGTAGGTTAACTAACTAGAATTGAAATAAAATAAGTCACGTTATTCAAACCCCTGATTGTTGAATCTGAAGTCCAGGAAAATTACATGACTTTACCTAGATGTTCTTGAAAAACCATTTAACTTTCTTCAATTTCTCATCTTTCTTTGCTGTTACTATGACAACAGTGTCTCTTACTCTTAGTACAATAAGGAAAAACTTGTAGGTATGAGATAAGATGAAAACTTGGGGGATGATAATTAAGTTTAGTAACCATCACCAATTTTTATATGCAGTATTATTTTCTATTTATATACCCTTTAAAATATTTGCCAAAAATGAGGAAAAGGCCAAAATTTTAATACGAACATTTATATGTGAAAAGAACTGTATTTCAAGGAAACAACATAACTATACTGCAAGTAAGAAAAATGAAAAAGAACAAGTAACTGTGAAGAAATATCTGGACAATATGTTCTCTGGCTAAAGTCAAAAGCCACTCTAAATAAATAGTATGATCAAATTCATAGGCATTTCTCTCTTTTTTTTTTTTCACAGTAGCATAGAATAGCAATTAAACTATTTTTTTATACATTCTAGAAATGAAGTAAGTAGTGGTGCCATTTTTGTACTGTTGAAGAGAATCACAAATAAGGAAATGAGTAAGAATTAAACACAGCAGTGTTGAAGTGGAACTGGAGATATCAGTGTCAATGTCAGGAAGTTAGATATGTATGTATGTACATGCTCTGAGAGGCTCTAGAAGCAATGACATATAGTAGCAGTGAGCAAAGACAGTGCTCAAATACATTGGTTTTTATATACCATTCTCCAGTAAAAGGAGTGGGGCTTCTAGGATAGTGGCTGACTCGAGAGTTGGGCAGGGCAAGAGTAAAACTAACCTGGAATGCTTTGCTGTGTTACAAAACAAGACTTAAATAATGATAAGGACGTGTTAAGAGGACACCAGGGCCAGTTTAAACAGGTTACCACTGGCTAAATATGGGAGCTGGAGAAGCAAAATTACCAGTGATGATATTATAATTTATAGAGTAAAATTAGAATCCACAAAACCATAGAAATATTAACTAATCAAGAGTGGTACAGAGAAAGATTTTCTGTTAGGAAAATCTTTAAAAATGGAGAAAGAATAATATAACTAGAGAATAACCATTTTAAAACATTATCATATTAAGAATCATCAATGGATACAATTAATGAGTAAAATTTGGAACAGTAAGAGAATATTATATAGTCTCAAAGCATCTCCCCAACAGATATTCATTAATGACAAAGAGTAAAAATAGTGGTGTTACATGACAGGTATTAGCTTAGTCAAATTATCAAATATAACTCTATGGTGATGAGACTACTGACAGCAAGGGCTTTCAGATATGATGTCATGTAAAGAACTCAGCATCACTTCGGCATCCTTGCCAAAAAAGCATAAGTTGGATCTAATCATGGGGAAACATGAGGCAAACCTAAACTGTGAACAGTTCTATAAAATAAATACTTAGTCTGTATTCTTCAAGTAGGTCAATGTTATGAAATACAAAGAAAGACTGAGGAAATGATTCAGAATAAAGGAGACCAAAGAGAAATGACAATGTACTGTAACACACTCTCTTATATTTTCTTTCATTGTAAAAGACATCGGTACAGTTGGCAAAATCTCAATGAGGTCTTTATGTTGGATAATACTACAATATCAGTTAATTTTCTGATTTTGACTATTTTGATTACATAGAATTCTTCAATTTTAGAACTACATACTGAATAGGAATAAAAGGATGTTTTGTCTGCAACTCACTCTGACATCTCAGAAAAAGACAAACATACATTTGTATTGAAGAGATAAGAAAAAATAAAGCACATACATAAAATGAAAAACGAAAACTATCTGGGAACTCTGTGCTATTGCAATTTTTCTGGAAGGCTAAAATTATATCAAAATTAAAAAGTAAATTTCTCTTAAGTTATAATAAATACTTCTCTAATAGTAAATAATTGAATAGGTTTTGTTAAGTTTAGTAAAAACAATGTATTATGTATACTTAATAGCAAGTAGAGTTCTCCAAGCATTGTGGAGATAGAAATTCGTTAATTGACACACACTGCAGTTGTGATAGAAACTCCTGTATCACATACCCAGTAAGAGAACAGACATAAATATTTTGTCAAACTTATAAGTTGCAGATACTTTAGTGGGGGGAAGTGAAAACCAAAGCACTGTAACCTGAACTTTATATATTAAGCCGGTTAATATATCAGCTTTATATGTTAAACTTTATGTACTAAACTTTATATATTCCATTTGACATGAAATTGATATAGAAGAAAATACAAATAAAAATAAATGTAGTTATACCTTTTTCAGTAATTTCAAGCAAATATTTTCCAAATCAGTAAAAATGATAAATGATGATATATTTGTACATTGACAGAATCTGTTAAAATTTAGTAATTTTTTAAATCAGGTATTTGCCAATTATATATGTACATTTCTTCAAACATGAGAATTTTTTACAATGATTTTATAAAAGATCTCTTAAATAGAGCAGAAGCAAATACGTGCAAACCAGTATATGCAAATGTAAATGTAACTGGATATACTCTTGCTTAATTTATTGAAGATGTGTTTAGGAACATAATGACCAAGTTGTATAAAAACATGGACATGTGCTTGCCTTTAACAGCTATAAACAATCCAGATTCAAACAACAGAGTTAACAAGCTAGGCTCTGTGACAATGATGAATGTGTGTGTGTGTGTATGTGTGTTGCGGCACATCTTTTTTTTTTTTAAATTTTTTATTCTGTTAGTCACCATACAGTACATCCTTAGTTTTTGATGTAGTGTTCCATGATTTATTGTTTGTGTATAACACCCAGTGCTCCATGCAATACGTGCCCTCCTTAATACTCATCACCAGCCTATCCCAATCCCCCAACCGCCTCCCCTCTGAAGCCCTTAGTTTGTTTCCCAGAGTCCATAGTCTCTCGTGGTTCATTCTCCCTTCTGTTTACCCCCCCCTTCATTCTTCCCTTCTTTCTCCTACCGATCCCCCTACTTCTTATGTTCCATAAATGAGTGAAACCATATAATTGTCTTTCTGTGCTTGACTTATTTCACTTAGCATAATCTCCTCCAGTCCCATCCATGTTGCTGCAAATGTTGGGTAATCGTTCTTTCTGTTGGCTGAGTAATATTCCATTGCTTATACGGACCACATCTTCTTTATTCATTCATCTGCTGAAGGGCATCTCGGCTCCTTCCACAATTTAGCTATTGTGGACAATGCTGCTATGAACATTGGGGTGCACATGGCCCTTCTCTTAACTACGTCTGTATCTTTGGGGTAAATACCCAGTAGTGCAATTGCTGGGTCATAGGGTGGCTCTATTTTTAACTTTTTAAGGGACCTCCACACTGTTTTCCAAAGTGGCTGTACCAACTTGCATTCCTGCCAACAGTGTAAGAGGGTTCCCCTTTCTCTACATCCTCTCCAACATTTGTTGTTCCCTGCCTTGTCCATTTTTGCCATTCTAATTGGCATAAGGTGGTATCTCAATGTGGTTTTGATTTGAATTTCCCTGATGGCTAATGATGTTGAACATTTTTTCATGTGTCTGTTAGCAATTGTATGTCTTCACTGGAAAAGTGTCTGTTCATATCTTCTGCCCATTTTTTTATTTGATTATTTGTTTCTCATGTATTGAGTTTGAGAAGTTCTTTATAGATCTTGGATACCAGCCTTTTATCTGTAGTTTCATTTGCAAGTATCTTCTCCCATTTTGTGGGTTGCCTCTTTGTTTTGATGACTGTTTCCCTTACTGGCAGCACATCTTATTTTTGTGTTATGACACATCTTGAAATTTTCATGTAATCTATTTAAAATTAGTAAGTCTGATCATGGATATGGTTCTTGTAATATATATCTTGTTACTTAAATCTAAGGTGGTGACATTTTGCAAAGACATTTTACTTGAGGTATTAACTACATCATTCAGTGGGAACTGCTTTATGTTAAAATTACTACATCTTGGGTGCACCTGGGTGGCACAGTATACTGAGTGTCCAACTCTTGGTTTTGGCTCAGGTCATGATCTCAGGTTAATGAGAAGGAGCCACATGGGCTCCGTGCTGAGCATGGAGTCTGCTTGGGATTCTCTCTCTCCCATTCCTCCTCCCCCCACTCACTCTGAAATAAATAAATAAAATCTTTTAAAAAATTATTATATCTGGGTGATAGTAACTACTGAACACAGTTCAAATTTGTGCTTGATAAATTAGATTTACCAACTGTTTAAGATATATAGATTAAATGGTTTAATGTGTGATGCACAGAGATGTTTGGAGCTGACTAAAAGTTTTTAAAACTTGCTGAGTGACACTGCAACTTATATAATTATGTCCAGAATGTTTACATATGTACGATTTAATTTGGTAGTTATCAGTGATAAGATTCAGTTTTTAAAATCTCATTTGCCTACATGACAGATAGTTTTTGAATTGTGACATAGTTGTCCGGAAGTGAAAAAAAGGTACAACAGACAGACAAAAATAGTTGAATTGAGACTATTTCTTAATATATACTTCAAGGTAGTATATTAATAGTGTATAATTACTTATGAAAATAATATTATACCATTCTATTTATATTTGCAATTAAAAATGCATGACAATGTTCAGGGGGTGGGAAGCTGGAACAATTTTGCTAACAGCCAAATAAGGTAGCGTCTTTGATTCACAGTAATCCGATACGGTCCAGTGTTTGTGTCTGTGGCAGATGCACAAATATACACTGGATCACACATAAAAGCGTGCACTTCTTATTTTAGCTAATAATAATGTAGGTTTTCTTCAGTTTTTTAAAAATCAAAGTACAGTTGACATACAGTATTAATTTCAGGTGAACAACAGTGATTTATTAATTATATTAGAAAATGCTTACCGTGATAAATGTAGTTACCATCTGTCACAATTAAAAACTTATTAAATAATATTGATTATATTCCCTATCCTATACTTTTTATCCCTGACTTATTTATTGTATAAATGGAAGTTTGTACCTCTTAATCGCCTATACCTATTTCACATATACCTCCCTTTCCCCCCCCCCCAGCAACTACCAGTTTGCTCTCAGTATTTATAGGGCTTATTCTGCTTTGTGTTTGTTTAGATTCCACATGTAAGTGTGAAATCCTAGGGTATTTGTCTCTTTCTGACTTCACTCAACGTAATACCCTCTAGGTGTATCCATGTTGTCACAAATGGCAAGAATTTATTTTTTTTATGACTGAACAATATAACTTTATATATACTGCTTCTTTATTCATCTATGAATGGATACTTGGATCACTTCCATATCTTGACTACTCTAAATAATGCAGCAAGAAACATAGGGACGCATATATCTTTTCAAATTAGTGTTTTTGTTTTCTTTGGGTAAATACCCAGAAGTGGAATAACTGGGTCATATGGTATTTCTGTTAAGTTTTTGAGTAGCCTCCATACATCTTCCTAGTGGCTGCACCAACTTACATTTCTACCAACAGGGCACAAAATTCCCCATTTTCTCCCCATCCTTGCCAGCTCTTATTTTTTGGTATTTTTGACTTAGCCATTCTGATTGGTATAATAGGATAATACATTATGGTTTTGACTTGCATTTCCCTGAAGTTTAGTGATGTTGACCATTTTTTCATGTGTGCTGGCTGCATGTCTTCTTGGCAAAAATGTCTACTCAGGTCTTCTACACATTTTTAATTACTTGGGTTTTGTTGCTGTCTACCTTGATGGATTTTTTAATATATTTGGGATATTAATACTAGGTTGCCTTTTTGTTTTGCCGATAGTTTCCTTTGCTGTGCAAAAGCTTTTTAGTGTGATGTAGCCAATTGTTTATTTCTGCTTTTGTTTCCCTTACCTAAGGAGACATATCCAGAAAAGTACTGCAAAATCTGATGCTCAAGAGATAACTGCCTGTGTTTTCTTTTAGGAGTTTTATGGTTTCAGGTTTTAAATTTAGGTATTGAATCCATTTTGAATTTATTTTTTTGCGTAAAGTGTAAGAAAGGGGTCCGGGGTCATTCATTCTTTTTTTATTGAAAAAAAAACTGTTTCCGATTACACATTTTTGTCTCCTTTGTGGTAGAGTAATTGAACACATTAAGTGTGGGTTTGTTTCACTGATCTCTAGGTCTGTTTTTGCACCAATACCATACTGTTTCAGTTACTTAACCTCTGAACTATAGTTTAATACCTAGGATTGTGATACATGCAGTCTTATTATTCTTTCTCAAAACTGCTTTGGCTGTTCAAGGTCTTTAGTGGTCCCATACAAATTTTCAGATTATTTGTTCTAGTTCTGTGAAAAATAATATTGGTATTTTGATAGGAATTGCATTGACTCTAAAGATTGCTTTGGGTAGTATGGACATTTTAATGATATTCTTCTGATGCATGAGCATGGATTTCCATTTAATTGTGCCATTCTCGATTTCTTTAACCAATGTCTTCTACTTTTCAGAATACAGGCCTGTCACCTCCTTGGTTAAATTTATTCCCAGGTATTTTATTATCTTTATGCAATTCCAAATGAAATTGTTTTCTTAATTTCTTTTTCTGCTACTTCATTATATAGAAATTGGTTTCATTGCTATACACTAATATCGATTACATAACCTACAAAGTTTGTGTATTCATTCTAATGGTTTTTTGGTGGAATCTCTAGTATATTCTGTAAACAGTATCATGTCATCTGCAAATAGGGATAGTTTTATTTCTTTCTTACAAATTTTGATCCTATTTATTTTTTCGTCTTTGATTGCTGCAGTTAGGATTTTCAGTACTATCTGTTGAATAAAACTGGTGAGGGTAGGCAAACTTGTCTTTTTCCTGATGTTAGAGGAAAAGGGTTCAGCTTTTCATCACAGAATATGATGTTAGCTGTGAATATGTCATATATGGCCTTCATTCGGTTGAGGTATGTTTTCTCTAAACCCACTTTGTTGAGGGCTTTTTATCATCAGTAGATGTTGAATTTTGTCAAATGGTTTTTCTGCATCTCCTGAGATGATCGCATGATTTTTAGCCTTCATTTGGTTAATGTTGTGTAATTTGCGTATATTGAACCATCACTGCATCTCTGGAATAAATTCCAACTGATCGTGGATGAATGATCCTTTTAATGTGTTGTTGAATTCAGTTTGCTCCTATTTTGTTAAGGATTTTTGGATCTATGTACATCAGAGATATTAGCCTGTAATTCTTTTCTCTTTCTTTTTCCCCTCCCTTCCTTCCTCCCTATTTCTTTTCCTTCATTTTTTTGGTAGTGTCTTTGGTGTTGGTATCAGGGTAATTCTGGCCTCATAGAATGAATTTGGAAGAATTCCTTCCTGTTCTATTTTTTTTGGAATAGTTTGAAAAGAATATTAACTCTAATCTAGTGTTTGATAGAATTCACCTGAAAAGCCACATCTAGCCCTGCACTTTAGTTTGGAGGTTTTCAATTACTGATTCAATTTTGTCACTCCTAATTGGGTGTTCAGATTTTCTGTTTCTTCTTGGTTGAGTCTTGGGAGAGTGTATGTTTCTAGGAATTTGTCCATTTCTTCTAGGTTGCATAATTTGTTGGCATATATTTTTTTGTTGTACTCATAATGGTTTCTATTTCTGTGGTGTTGACTACACTTCTCTTATTACAGTCCTTATTGATGAGTCTGGATAAAGGTGTATAAATTTTATCTTTTCAAAGAACCAGCTTAGTTTCATTGATCTTTTATTTATTTATTTATTTGAGGAAGAGAGAGCACAAGCAGGGGAGGGGCAGAGGGAAAGGGAAGGGCAGGCTCCTGGCTGAGCAGGGAGCTTGATGTGGGGCTCAATCCCAGGACCCCAGGATCATGACCTGAGCTGAAGGCAGATGCTTAAGAGACTGAGCCACTGGGGTGCCCCTCATTGATCTTTTCTGTTGTTTTTAGTCTCTATTTCTGTTCTAATCTTTATTATGTTCTTCCTTCTATTAACTTTGAGCTTTGGTGGTATTTTTCTAGTTCTTTTAGGTGTAAGGTACAATTGTTCACTTGAGATTCCTCTTGTTTCTTGAGGTAGGCCCAGAATACTATAAACTTCCCTTTTAGAACTGCTTTTGCTGTGTCTCAAAGACTTTGGAACTGCTGTGTTTTCATTGTTATAGATCTGCATATATTTTTTTTTATTTCTTGGTTGACCCATAGGCTATTCGGTAGCAGGTTTAGCCTCCATGTGTTTGTTTCCCATCACGACCCGCCCAGTTGTTTCTTATAATTGATTTCTAGTTTCATGCTGTTGTGGTTGGAAAAGATGCTTGATATGATTTATGATTTCAATCTTCAATTTAGTGAAACATGTGTTGTGGCCTATTACTTGAACTATTCTGGAGAATGTTCAATGTCACTTGAAGAGAGTGTGTATTGTGCTGTTTTGGGATGGAATGTTCTGTATATATCTGTGAAGTCTCTCTGGTCTGATGTGTCATTCCAAACCTTTGCTTCCTTGTTGATTTTCTGTCTAGATCCAACCATTGAGGTAAATGGGGTATTAAAGTCCCCTACTATAATTGTGTTGTCAATTTCTCCCTTTATGTCTGTTAAGGTGCTCCTATGTCGGGTGCACAGATATTTACAATTGTTATATCCTATTGTTGGATCAATCCCTCATTATGTAATGCCTTTCTTTGTCTTGTTACTGTCTTGGTTTTAACTTTTTCACTTGCAGTTCAGGCTATGTCTCTCTTCATCCCTTTACTTTCAGTCCATACATGTCATTAGGTTTCATGTGAGTCTCTAGCTGGGCTTGAGTTTTTCGTTAGAGAATTTAGTTCTTTTACATTTAAAGTAAATACTGTTAGATATGTACTTACTGCAGTTTTGTTCATTATTTTATGGGTGTTCTAGAGTTGTTGCTCTGCCTCCTTGTGATATCTTTCTTTAATGTTATTCTTCAATACAAAAATCTATAGGGAGAGGAATCTAAGTTTTTGGTTAGCATGAGGTTTATATGTAGCATCCTAAGTATACAGCAGTCTCTATTAAAGTGCAAACAGATTCTAAAAGAACATTTTATTTCTTTATATAGTACCATATTTTAAATCTTTTTATCTTGTGTATCCTTTGACTAATATTTGTAGATAAAATTGATTTTACTACCTTTGTCTTTTAACCTTCAAACTAGCTTTATAAGTGATTGGTATACTAGCTTTTCTCTATATTTGCTTTTGCCAGTGAAATTTTTTCCTGTCATAATTTTCTCATTTCTAGGGAGGGCTTTTCTGCTTAAAGAAACCCCTTTAACATGTCTTATAAGGCCAGTTTAGTGTTAAAGAGTTTCCTAGAAAAAAGTTAAAGAAGTTCATCATCTCTCATTTGAGTGATTATTTTGCTAGGTACAGTGCTCTTGGTTGTATTTTTTTTTTCTTTTCAGCATTTTGTGCAGGCCAGAAAAGAGTGGCATAATATTTTCAATATTTCTGCTAAAAAAAACCAGCTGATCGCTTTAAGGGAAACCCCATATACATAACTGTTTGATTTTTTTCTTGCTGTTTTTAAGATTCTCTCTTTAATGTTTGCGATTTTCATTATTATGTGTTTTTTGTGGACCTACTTGGGTTCAGCTTGTTTGGTATTCTCTGTGCTTCGTGAATCTGGATGTCTGTTTCCTTCCACAGACTGCGAAAGTTTTCAGCTATTATCTCTTCAAAAAAAGTCTCCTGCTCCGTTCTCTCTCTTCTCCTTCTGGGACCCTTATAATGCAAGGGTTAATACACTTGATGTTGTCCCAGAGTTTGTGATCCCCAATTTCTTATTCTTTTTTTGATGTAATGGAAGGAACGCATCTCCTCCAGGTTGCTGATCCATTCTTGTGCATCCTCTAATCTGTTGTTGATTCCCTCTAATGTAGCTTTTTCATTTATACCTCACCTCTGATTTGTTCCTTTTTATGTTTTTCTCCTCCTCTGGTTGATGTTATGAGTTCATCCACTCTTCTCTCAACCCAGCGAGCACCTTTATGTCCATTACTTCAAACACTTTACCAAGTAGGTTGCTTATTTCCAAATTTAGGTCCTCTGAAATAACCAGCTGCCCTCTCATTTTGTCTTTCTGTTCGCTTCTCTGAGTTAGGCAAAATAGCTACTGCTCCCAGTCTTGAAGGGGTAGTCTTGTGTAAAAGAATCTCCCCTGTGTAGAAATATATGCCTAGCAGCTTAGCCTGGCTGGCTGGAGCTGAAGCAGGCATGGGCTGTGGTATCTCAAGGTGTTTTGTGCCTGGTCTACCTTGGTGAGACCGTGGGAGCTGGTGTGGGCTAGGCACCTGTGGCTCAGTAAGGTGGCAGGCCAGCTACACTAACAAACAGTCTGCACCATCGGGGGGAGAGGGAACATAAATGAAAGTACTCACTAGCACCTCCATCCCTGGAGAGAGCTTCAACAGTTTCCCCATGCTTGGTGGACACTCCAGGTTTAATAAATGGATTTTGTTCCCATATAGTCTAATTTCCTTTTAAGCTGCTGTGTTTTTGTTTGGTCTGCACATGAACCCCTCAGTGAGATCATTCCCTACTGAGAATGGGAGTTCCCATGTTTCTCTCTCTCCTGCCATTCCTCTCACCTTCGTTGTGCAAAAACTGTTTGATCACCTTCAGCATTTCTGAAAGAATTTCCAAACATAGATTCAGTGTGTCTGAGAGCGGAGGTGAGTTGAGGGTCTTCCTATCTTGGACCCTAAGCCAAGTTTTGCTCCTAGAAATCATTGTGATCCTTTGTCTCTGCATTAGGTATTCAGCTACTGGCAACTTTTTTGAGTGCCCTTTCTCATTCTTCTTCTTGTGATAGTTTAAAAATAACAAAGAGAAGAGAAATCTTTACCAGGAAAGTTGTATATATTGCTAAATTAATATCGATAGCGTGAAAGCAGGGTTATAATTGGGTTATGCTGCAATGCAGTGTGTTAATAAATTAATTATACATTTGTCAAGCAAAAAATGTCAGACAAAGACTCTATTCAAAGCTATTGCAATGAAGAAGGGAGTGAAGAGGCAATCTAAACTCAACTCCATTGGTAGGAGGGGTTTTAAAGTCAGAGGTTTGCTAGTAGGGAAGTATTGGAGACATTAGGGAAGAAGTTGATCAATGGATAATGTCAAGCTCATTGAGTTAGTTCCAAATTAGGAAATACATTTCTTTGTGATTAGTCCATCTGCATTTGCTAATTTTGCCCCATTAAGTTAGACTCCTATACTTCCAACAGGCTTATAAAAACATGTACTCAGATCTCAAATGGCCAGAGAAAGTATTTAGAACTTTTTGTAAAGAAAATACCCTAAAAGCAAAGGATTCCCAGATCCAGCATCAGAAAGAAGCCTGTATCAAGTTTAGTGAAACATTAAGGTTGGTCAACATGATAAACCTGAATGAGTGATTATGAAAAACGTTTATGCATAAAATTACTTAAGAAAAATCACTGTCCTAAGATCCTATCCCTGTTTGCAAGTATCCAGGTTTATAAACAGCTAGTTTTAATGACAAAACTAAACAAATAAATAGTACTTCTTGAAATAGGACCTGTTTCAGCATGACAAATGCAAAACTAAATTTGAATTTTTTAGTATAAGGAAAATGTTTTTTAATCCCAAATCAAAGGAATTATTAAATAATTAGTCAATTTGAAATAAAATCTTAATATTCATGGGTATGTTATGCTATATGCAGAAACAGCACAAAACAATTATTTAGTAACTCTAAAAAACAAAGAATGATTTTTCACTCATCTTACATGTCCATTTTCATCCTCACCCCTGGATTCAGGTTAATGGATCCACCTGGGACACTGTAGGAGAGACTAGGAAAATTGTTTACTGTATCTTTAAGCATCTGCCTTAATAATGCTTTCACTCATGTTTCATTGATTGAAGCCATCCATAATATTTAACTTCAAAGGGTGAGGTCTGCCTGGAAAGCAGAGCGAGTAAAGTATTTGGTATAAAGCATTAGTGCCTATCACAGTCCACTCACTCATCACTAAATATTTTCATTATGCTATATAACAAACATATGGAAAGACAGAACATCTACTCACTTTTAAGTTATGTGTGATGATGGGATTTTGATTTGGTCAAAGGTAAGGAGAGAATATATACAATTTCCTCAAGGAAACAATATCCCTATCCTCTTCCCCCTACTTCAGAATGAAGTCACAACTTGACTTTCTAAGACAACAGCCTTTAGAAGCTGGGTATGCAACATAAATATACCTATTTTTTAAATAATACTATGGCTAAATCCAGGCCATTCAGACTAGCACAACTGCTTATAATATAGCCCTGTAAAAATACAGAAATATTTATTTACTTACCAGTGTTCTGGCAGTTGACTATTCTTTCAACAAATCTGTATTCTATAATCTTCCAAATTTATTACTTTTGCTTATTCTTTGTTCATCTGTTTGGCTACTTGGCAAGCAGCCCACAGAGAAGACAATAAATTTTGTGCACAATGCTATTTCCATGAAGTTTCTCTCAAAGTATGCTAAGATTTTTATAATATTTGGTTTCACCAAAAATCTCCTCTGGGACTTAATTTTTCCAGGCAACTAGGTGAGTAAGCTAACCAGACAAGAGCTAGAACAGAGTGGACTCCCATTTCTCACTGGTCTTCTGAGTAACAGTCTTCTGGCTGTGAGTTGGCATGAGCTAAAGGCTTTTCTCTGGTGAAAGTTTCTCCCTAGTTGTTCAAGAGACTGAAATACTTCAATAAAAATTATACAATGTACTTAAATATAATGGTAGATTCAGTAGTTTGAACCCAACTTCCTACTAAAAATTACTAGAAAACTACATATGTTTGAAGGAAAATGAGAGGTACAAATTCATTGACTAATTGGGGACTAAGATCTAGAAGAGAATGTAAGTCTGAAGAGAGAAGCCTAGTTTTTGATTCAGCTCTTGGCAGTTGATCGTTGTGAAAGTACCCCTTAGTAGAGACTGAGAAACTGAACAGAATTTCCATCTAGCTCATGGTGATAATAGAGCAAAAAGGCCCTACAAATTCTCCACTCTAGAAGAAAATGTAAAGTAAAAGACTCCTACGTAAAGGCTCCATTTTGGGTGTAAAGGTAAAGAAGGAAATCTGCAAAATACCCACACATTTTGGGTTGGAACCCTAGAAGGATTGTAGCATAAGAGAAAAACAGAAGAAGATACAGACAAGCCCTTACAGGAAAAGCAGCCTAACTCTGAATCAAGTAATTTTTTTTATCAGATTAAGGTAATCTAAAACAGCAAGTTTCTGAAGCTAATGCAACGCAAAAGTCAAATGATTATTTGGGGAAGAAACTAACATGATCAGAGAATCGAGTTCTCTTTTTTTCATATGCAATTTTAGTTGTTGAATCAAAAATTTGGTATTTTTTTTTAAAGATTTTATCTTTTAGAGAGAGAGCAAGGAAGGGGCAAGGCAGAGAGAGGGGGAGAAGCAGTCTCCCCGCTAAGCAGGAAGCCCAATGTAGGGCTCAATCCCAGGACCCTGAGATCATGACCTGAGCACAGGCAGACCCCCAACATGCCCCCAAAATTTGGTAATTTTTAACAGAAAAGAATACATGACACAAAGAGAAGCATCAACTAATAGAGATACACAGGAAATCTAAATATAATAGAAACTGGCTATTAGAAACTAGGTCTGTTAGAAATGGATCTGCATGTATTGTATATATTGCATATGTAAATATCATACTGCATTTTCTAGATATGCTTTGGATTTATAAGAGGTTAACTTAGAGGGGCCCAACATGCTGGTATAGGAACATCTTGAATTTACCTCCACCCAAAGACACACTAAATCTACAGCTACATATTGTTCATTTGCCTCCAAAAAAAGATCTGAAAATTAGATGAATTGCTCTCCACAACAAAGAATAAAAGGACCACATGGAGATAGGAAGGACAACTGACTGAGCCATCCAGGCACCCCTGCATGTATCTTTTTCAATTAGTGTTTTCATTTTCCTTGGGTAAATACCTAGTAGTGGAATTACTGGATCATATGGTAATTCTATTTTTAATTTTTGTTTAAATTCAATTAGCCAACATATAGTACATCACTAGTTTCAGATATACTGTTCAATAAGTCATCAGTTGCATATCAAACCCAGTGCTCATCACATGCCCTTTTTGATGCCCATCACCCCTCCAGCAACCCTCAGTTTGTTTCCTATAGTTAAGAGTCTGTCATGGTTTTTCTCCCTTTATGATGACTTCTGGTACAGCCACTGTGGAAAACAGTATGGAGGTTCCTAAAGAAGTTAAAAATGAGATACCCTATGACCCAGCAATTGTACTACTAGGTATTTTTAATTGTTTTGAGGAATCTCCATACTGTTTTCCACAGTGGTTGCACCACTTTAAGTTCCCAGCAACATTGCGTGAAGGTTCCTTTATCTTCACATTGTTGACAACGCTTGTTTCTCGTGATTTTGATAAAAGCTATTCTGATAGCTATATCTCATTATGGTTTGGATTTGCATTTCCCTGATCAGTAGTGATCTGGAGCACTTTTCATGTGTCTCTTGGCAATCTGTATGCTGCCTTTGGAAAAGTGTCTAAGGTCCCCTGACCATTTTATAATCAGATTATTTGTGGGGGCTTTTTGGTGAAGTTTCTTATATCCCATAAGGCATTAATATCCAAAGATATTTGCAAATATCTTCTCCCATTCAGTAGGCTTCCTTTTTGTTTTCCTGATGGTTTATTTTGCTGTGGTCCCAATAGTTTAATTTTGCTTTTATTTCCCTTGCTGAGGATATATAACTAGAAAAATATTTCTATGCCTATGTTTTCTTCTAGAAATTTCATAGTTTCAGAACTCACATTTAGATCTTGACTCCATTATTTTTGGGTATGATGTAAGAAAGTAGTCTAGTTTCATTCTTTTGCATATAGCTGTCCAATTTTCCTAATGCTATTTCCTAAAGAGACTTTTTCCCAAATATTCTTGCCTCCTTTGTCAAAGATGAACTGACCACAGAGTGTGGGTTTATTTCTGGATTCTGTTCCATTGATCTGTGTGTCTGTTTTTGTGCCAGTACCACACCACTTTGATTACTACACCTTTGTAGTATCTCTGAAATCTGGGATTGTGATACCTTCAGCTTTGTTCTTCTTTTCAAGATTGCTTTCGCTATTTGGGGTCTTTTATAGTTCCATACAAACTTTAGGATTTTTGTTTTAGCTCTGTGAAAATGTTGGCATTGTGATAGAAATTGTATTGGGTTTGTGGACTTCATTGGGTAGTATGGACATTTTAACAATATTGCTTCTTCCAGTCCCAGAGTATGGTTTATCTTTCCATTGGTTTGTGTTATCTTCAATTTACTTTATCAGTATCACATAGTTTTTGGAGTACAGATTTTTGCCTCCTTTGTTTAGGTCTTTTTTTTTTTTTTTTGATGCAATAAGAAATGGGATTGTTCTCTTAATCTCTCTACTACTTAATAAATAGAAATCTGTTGCATTTCTATATATTAATTTTGTGTCCTGTGACATTACTGCATTCATAAATTAGTTCTAATTGTGCCTTGGTGGAGTCTTTATCTGCAAATAGTGACAGTTTTACTTTCTAATTTGGATGCATTTTATATCTTATCCAATTGCTGTGCCAAGGAGTTCCAGTACTATGTTGATTAAAGTCATGAAAGTAGTCCTCCTTGTCCTGTTTCTGATCTTAGGGGAGAAGCTCTCAGTTTTTCACACATGGACTTTATTATGTTGACATATATTCCCTTTAAACCTACTTCTCCTATTGAGGGTTTTTATCATGAATGGAGGTTGTATTTTGTCAAATGATATTTCTACCTTTATTGAGATGATCTTATCATTTTTATCCTTCCTCTGGTTGATGTGATGTTCCACACTGATTGATGTGCAAATATTGAGCCAACCTTGCAACCATGGATTAAATCCCCCTTGATTGTAGTCTATTATTTTTTTAATGTACCGTTGAATTCAGTTTTGCTACTATTTTGTTGAGGATTTTTGCATCTAAGATCATCAAAGATACTGGACTGTAGTTTTCATAGTTTAGTATCAGGATAATATAGGCCTCATAGAATGAATTTGGAAGTTTTCTTCTATTTTTTGGAATAATTTGAGAAGAGTAGGTATTAACTCTTCATTAAAATGATTGGAAGACAGGAAACCACCAAAATCCTAGAGGAGAACACAGGCAGCAACCTTTTTGGCCTCAGCCATAGCAACTTCTTATTAGACAGATCTCCAGAAGCAAGGGGGAAAAAAAACAAAAATGAACTATTGGGGCTTCATAAAGATAAAATCTTCTGCACAGTCAAGGAAACAATCAACCAACAAAACTAAAAGGCAACCTACAGAATTGGAAAAGATATTTGCAAATGACATATCTGATAAGGGTGAGTAGCCAAAATCTATAAAGAACTTCTCAAACTCAATGCCCCCAAGACAATCAAGTTAATAAATGGGCAGAAGACATGAATAGACAGACATTTTTCTGAAGAAGACAAACAGATGGCTAAATGAAAAGATACTTATCATCACTGGTCACCAGGGAAATACACATCAAAACTACAATGAGATACCACCTCACACCTGTCAGAATGGCTAAAGTTAACAACACAGGGAAGAACAGAAGTTGGCAAGGATGTGGAAAAGGGGAACTCTCTTACACTGTTGTTGGGAATGCAAACTGGTGCAGCCACTCTGGCAAGTCGTATGGAGCTTCCTCAAAAAGTTAAAAACAGAACTACCTTATGATCTAGCATTTGCACTACTAAGTATTTACCCAGAGGATACAAAAATACTGATTTGAAGGGGCAGACATACCCTGATGTCTGTAGCAGCATTATCAGCAATAGCCCAATTATAGAGAGCACCCAAATGTCCATTGCCTGATGAATGGATAAAAAAGATGTGGGGTGTGTATAATATATACATATAAATTTGTACTTAATATACAGAGAGAGAGAAGAGAATATTACTCAGCCATCAAAAAGAATGAAATCTTGCTATTGCAAAGACATGGATAGAGCTAGAGTGTATTATGCTAACTGAAATAAGTTAGAGAAAGACAAATACCATCTGATTTCACTCGTGTGGGATTTGAAGGGGCATATGCTCCTCAATGTCTATAGCAGCAATAGCCAAATTATGGAAAGAGCCCAAATGTCCACTGCCTGATGAATGGATAAAAAGATGTGGTGTGTGTCTGTGTATGTGAATTTAAGAAATAAAACAGATGAATATAGTAGAAAGGAAAAGAAAAAAAAAGGAGAGGGAGGCAAGCCATAGAGACTCTAAACTAGAGAGAACAAACTGAGGGCTGCTGGAGGGGAGGTGCCTGGATTGTAGGCTAAATAGGTAACGCGTGTTGAGGGCACTTGTTGTGATGAGCACTGAGTGTTAAGTGACAAATCACTCAGTTCTACTCCTGAAACTACTACTACACTGTATAATTAATTTTTTTAAAAAAAAAAAACTTGAAACATGAAAAAAGATGATTGGTAGAAGCTACTGTGAAGATATCTGTTCCTGAAATTTTTAAGGATTTGATTACCAGCAATGAAATCGAATCTGTTCAAAATTTCTTGCTTCCTAATTCATTTTTGGAAGATTATACATTCCTAGGAGTTTATTCATTTCTTCTAAGTTGTCCAGTTTGTTGGCATATAATTTTTCATAATATTCTTGTATAATCCTTTATATTTCTGTGGTGTTAGTTATTTTTCTACCTTCATTTCTGATTTTGAGTCCTCCCTCCTGCTCTTTTGATGATCTTGCTAAAGGTTTATCTTTTTCAAAATACCAGCTCCTGGTTTCATTGATCTCTACTATTAACTATTTCATTTATTTCTGTTCTAATCTTCATGCTTTCCTTCCTTCTACCAGCTTTTGACTTTGTTCTTTGAGAATTTGCTTGCTTCTTGAGGCAGTCCTTTATTGCTATAAACTTTAGTCACTTTTGCTGCATCCCGAAAATTTTGGACCACTGTGTTTTCATTTGTTTCCAGTATTTTTTATTTCTTGGTTGACCCATTCATGTTTAGTAACATGTTATTTAGCTTCAATGTATGTGTGTTCGTTCTAGTTTTCTTATGGTTGATTTTTACATTACTGGTTGGAAAAGTTGCATGGTATTAGTCTTTCGCTGCTGCCTTGTTGCTTTTCTGTCTGGATGGTCTAACCATTGATGTAATGGGGTATTATTAAAATGCCATTATTAATATTGGCTTTATATGTTTATATTGGATGCACAGATATTTACAATTATTAAAGCCTATTGTTGGATTGATCCCTTATCATTACGTAATGCCCTTCTTTGTCCCTTGTTACAGTCTTTGTTTTAAAGTCCCTTTTGTCCAATATACATATTGCTACCCTAGCTTGCTTTTTCCATTTGTCTGGCAAATGGTTTTTCCATTTCTTCACTTTCAGTCTGCATGGGTCTTGAAGTGTGTCTCTTGAAGGCAACATAGTGATGGGTCTCGCGTTTTTATCTACTCTGCCACCCCTTTCTTTTGACTGGAGCATTTAGTCTATTTACATTCAAAGTAATTATTGATAGGTATATACTTATTGCCATTTTGTTCTTCTCTATTCCTGTCTTTTCTTGCTCTCTTGTGGTTTTCTTTAGTGATAAGCTTGGATTCCTTTTCTTCATTTTTTGCATATCTTAAAAGATTTTGATTTGTGATCACCGTTAATACAGGCTGCTGTATGCAGAAGGTGATCTAAGTTTGACCCTATTCCAAAAGCACTAAATTTTTACTCACCCCCCCATAGGTTATGTATATGATGTCATATCTCATATCCTTTCATTTTGTGAATTCCTTGGTTTTTATAGATATAATTGACTTCACTGTTTTAAAACTAGGACAGAGGTTAAAGCATAAAAGTGATTACTATTTTTATTAGGTTTTTATGTAGCCATGTAATTTTTTTCTTTCCAAATCAAAGAATTTCCTTTATTGCTTTTTTAAAGCATGCTTTAGTGCTAATGAACTCCTTAAAGTTTTATTTATCTGGGCAATTCTAGCCCTCCTTCTATTCTGAATGATAGCTTTGATGGGTTGGAGTACTGTCATGGGTTTTTCCTTTCAGTACTTTGCAGGCCAGAGGGAATGGCACGATGTATCCCAAGTTTCTGCTGGAACATCAGCTGGTAACTTTACAGGGTTTCACAGATCTTGCTGGTTTTAAAATTCTCTTTATCCCTGCTTTTGCCATTTTAATTTCGATGTGGACCTTCTTGTGCTGATGTGGTTGGGGGCTCTCTGTGCCTCCTGGATCTAGATGTCAGTTTCCTTCCCCAGACTGGGGAACTTCTGGCAATTACTCAAGTAAGTTTTCTGCCCCCTTTCTCTCTTGCTTTATAGAAATCCCAGGAGGAGGAGAATGTTACTGTGCTTGATGATGTCATTGAGTTTCCTTAACCTATTCTTCTTTTTCTGTTTGCTGTTCACCTTGGTTGTTTTCCATTACTTTGTCTTCTACCTTTTCTAAGCCACTATTGATTCCTTCTACTGTATTTTTAATTTTAGTTACTGAGTTAATCTCTGATTGGTTCTTTTGTGTATTTTCTATCCTTTTCTGGAAGGTCTCACTGAGATTCTCCACTTGTTTCTCAGGTCCAGTAAGCATCTTTATGACCATTACTGTGAATTCTTTGAATATAACTTACCTGTGTTTCATTTAGCTCTTTTGCTGTGGTTTTGTCCTGGCCTTTCATTTGGGACATATTCCTCTGTCTCCTCAACTCTGTTTTTATGTATATGAAAGCTTGTAGTGCCCCGCACCACAGAACCAAGTGCTTCAGAGGGGTCCTTCAGACCAGTCAGCTGCAATGATTTACTTTGCCTGTTTTGGGCAGAGTTTGGTCCCTGTGCTATTAAAATTCCAGTCTAGGGCCACCATGGCCTTGCAGTTGGGTAGTGTCAACAATCAGACCAGACATGCTTGCCCTGAACTCATTTGCTGAGGCTGCAGTCATACTGAACTGCAGGGACTTCTCACTGCAGTGTCCTAAGAAAGGTTTTTGTCAGGGGGTGAGATAGGCAGGCTGCCCCCAGACCATGTGTGCAGCTCCAAACACACTGATCAGGGGGGCACTCTTGACACTGCCAGTTGCAGGGTTTGGCTGCTGGGACTACTGTTGAACTGATGTGTTTGTTTGCTTATCTTCCTCTCTCACCAGGACTGCTTATAGGATGAGGTGGGCCTTGTTGGTTATGCTGGATCCCAAGTACAGAGGGGCACAGCATGTGGTGTAGCAAGTTATATGTAGGGTGTTTGCAGGGGTTCCTGCAGCTGTCTGTACAGGCTGGGGGGGGGGGGTATTGCTTGCCAGTCTTTTGTTCTTGGAGAAGTCTCCTAAAGATTCCTGGCCCTCCAGCCAGCATCCCTTCTGAGACTAGCGAATAAATCTCTTTCATATATACCCCAGGTGCTTTTCAAATCTCTTTCATATATACCCCAGGTGCTTTTCAAACTGCTGCTTCCATGCTGTGTCCCAGTGGGATTTTTATTAATGATGTCTTTTTGAGAGTGGGGACTCAGTTTCCTATCATCCTTAGGCTCTTTCCCCTAGCCCACCATGCTGATTATTAAAACAACCACAGCTAAGCCCTACTGGCCTTCAAAGTCAAAGGTTATGGGGACTTCTCTTCCCAGTGCAGGTCCCACATGCCAGGGTAACTGGTGTGGGCTCCGCTTCTCTCCTTTCTTTGTGCTTGTGGTATCCCTCCCACTTGTGGTCAGTCTTGCTAGAAGTTTGCTTCCTCCTGCATCTTCTCCCCTCCTACCCTTTTCAATGTATCCCTCTCTCTACAGTTAACTGTGGAAAGTCTGTGCTGCCACTCCTCAGGTCATTTTCTGGGTTGGTTGCACTGATGTGGCTATTCTTTAGGTGTGTACATGGGACCAAGTGAGATTAGTATCCTCCTACTCCACCACCTTTCCAGAAGTGAAAAAACAAAACCAGCAGTTCAAAAAGAACATAGATTACACACGAGGGAAATTCATTTTCTGACCTGAGGGCATTGACTGGAGGGCCAGGAGACAGTTGATGGTAATGGATAACATTTTTTCATTCCACAGAGCCTGCTAGCTCAGGGAGGCAAAGTATCACACGGCACCTTCATGATACATTGCTGAGACTGGCACCGGAAAGTGGTCCCAACACTTGCTGAGGCCAGAGAATCTAGGTGGTTGCAGTGCTCCCCACTCCCTGTCCCAAATAATCTCCACTTGCCTTCTTAAAGCCAGGGGTTGAACATAATCCAGGTAGAAGAAACCCCTTTATTGCCTCAACCTTGGGACTGTAAAAATTGGAAGGATACTTCATGGCAGATGACCACTCCCAGGGCACTATACGTATACAGATAGACTGTAACATAGTCCAGTCCTTCTGTGAAAAAGGCCAATTCTTTTTTTGCCTGGAGCTTCAGACTATGGGATAGGCTGCAGATTTCTCCCACATCTAGAGGTCAAGGAGGCACTCACAGAGAACATAAGCAGGGAGATACCATCTTTGCAATCCTCTTAGTCTTCATACAGCTTGGGGAGATGAACCTACCAGAAAGGAGCTTGTTCATATACCTGGAATCCTGATTTTTGCAACTAACTCTCAGGGAACACCTCCAGATCTACTGGTTTGGAGACCAACAAAAATTACAATTGTGACTATAGTTTAGAAGCCAGACCCTCAAACAGCAAATTTTAATCAGCCTGAAACTACTAAATAAGATTCTTCTCCTTGGGTCATAGGCTTTGGCACAGCCTCAGCAACATTGACATGTATTAAGAAAAAAAAATCAGATGGTTTAGGCAATCACAAAGGCTCAAGAGACAACCACAAGCTAGACTAAGGTTGAACAATATGGTTCATCACCTCTGCATGGCCACTCCTTAGGGACTGAGAGAGAGAGTTGTTTTACCTAATCCATAGAAACAAACACAGGGAGTCAAGAAACCTGAGGAAACAGAGAATTATGTATCAAATTAAAGAGCAAAATGAAACCTCAAGAGAAAGACTTCAATGATACAGAGGTAAGTAAAGATTTCAAAATAATGGTCACAAGGACCTCTACTAAACTCAGTAGAAGAATGGATGAACACAGTGAGATCTTCAACAAAAAGAAAAAATCAAGTGAAGGTGAAGACACGGTAACTGAAATGAAAAATACATTAGATGGGCTCAACAAGGCTACACTAGAATAAGCAGAAAAATGAATCAGGAAGCTGAATTAAGCAATAGAAGTCACCCAGACAGAGCAGCAGAAAGAATTTTTTAAAATATTAAGGGACATCTGCAGTATAAGGATTCTAGAAGAATAGAAAGAAGGACAGAAAAATGGTTGAAAGTTTCTTGAGACTAGGGAAGGAAACAACTAGCCGGATAAAAGCAGCCGAGGGTATTCCAAATAATATGAACCAAAAAGGATTCACACCAAGACGCATTATAATTAAAATGACAAAAGTTAGAGATTCATGATTCATAAAAGCAGCAGGAGAAAAACAGATGATAATATACAAGGGAACCCCCCCATAAGACCATCAGCTGATTTTAAGCAGAAACCCTGTAAGCAAAAGGGAATGGCAGGATATATTCAAAATATGAAAGAAAAACTTCCAACCAAGAAATCTGTACTTGATAATGTTATCCAAATTTGAAGGAGAGAGAAAATTTTCAAGACAATCAAATAAATTCATCACTACTAAACAACCTTAGGGACTTCAATGGCACTGATTTATAGTAACAAACAACTAAAACTCACGAAATTAGTAAAATCAAAACTACAATAAGAGGACATATATATACATATTTTTGAATGTGTTCAAATTTGTTACTATAAAAAGGCTGTCATATACATAGTATGATTACCATGAAGTTCACAAATTTCAGCAAGCAAAATCTTATGGTAACACTAAAGAAAAATAGAAAAGGAACAGAGCACAGAGGAACTACAAAAACAGCCAGAAAACTATTAAAGTGTCAGTAAGTACATGCCATCAATAAGCATTACTTTAAATGGACTAAATTGTCCCTTCAAAAGACAGTTTGGGAGACAGCTAAGAAGATGCAGAGTAGGATTCTGAACTCATCTGGTCCAGTAGACACACACACACACGTAATTAACTCTCAGAACGATCTGAGGCAAAACAGGTTTTCCACAGCTAATTTTAACAGAGGTAGAGATACAGTTGGGAACCAAACTTGAGGCAACCACAGATACACAAACCGGAAGGATATCACAAGCATGGAGAAGTAAGAGGACCAGACTCTACACTGGGCAGATGAGTCCCTGTAACATTGGCCTTTGAAAACGAGTGGGGCTTACCTTGAAGAGTGCAAGAGTGTGATAGATAATGCAGTCCCAAAGAGCCAGCATAAGCAGCAGCAGTTTGAAATGTGTCTAGAATATATGTGAAGGAGGCTTACTGACTAATCTTAGAACATGTGCTAAAGGGGCAGGGATCCTTAGGAGATTTCTCCAGGAACAAAAGAGCTGTGCAGGGGAAGAGAAACAGAGACCATCAGCAGAGATAGCTGGATGCTTACAGGAGCCAGTGCCAACACTCTGGAACCCATCAAACCAACTGTCTTGGCAGGCATTCCTCCACAATCGCTCCTGCTGCACCACACACTGCAGGCAGCCACGGTCAGGAAAATACCACTTCCACGTGACTCCAGTGCTGGGGAAAGGGGCAGATAGCCGCACACATCACCATGCCTGCAGTGGCAGCAACCGCGTATCCTAGGTAGCTGTGCAGGAAGCAAGCCCTCCATACCAGCAAGTCCGTGGTGGCCTGAGAGATGGCTCTCAAAAACACAGGAACCAAACCCACAGTGGGCAAAGTGGGTCACTGCAGACTCTTAAGCTGTAAGAATTGGTAATTACCAGATGGTAGGCTATGGGTGTATTGGTGAAACAGATAAAAGTGGTTAACAGGTAAAAACTTCCACTTTTACACAAGTCCTGGAGGTGAAAAGTACAGCCTAGGGAGTGCTCTCAGTAATATTGTAAAAACTTTGTGGGTGGCAGAGGGTGACTACCCTTATCATTGTGAGCAATGAGTAATGTATAGTATTATTGAGTCAGTGTGTTGCACGCCTGGAACTAATGTAACTTTGTATGCTAATTATACTTCAACAAAACACAAGACAGAGTGGCTAAATTAAGATATCAATATACCACATATGCAAGAGACTCACCTTAGAACTAAAGACACACACACACACTGGAAGTGAATGAATAAAAGAAGGTATTTCATACAAAGGGAAAGGAGAAAAGAAAGATCATGTAGTTATATTCGTATCAGACAATATAGATTTTAAAACAGAGACTATGGTAAAAGACCAAAAGGGGCACTATATAATGATGAAGTAAATCTAGCAAGAAGATGTAACATTTATATATATATATGCACTCAACGTCACAGCACCAAAATATATTAAGACATACTAACCGTCCAAAAGTTTAAAATTGACAATACAATAGTAAGAACTTTAGTACTCGACTTACATCAATGGATAAATCATCCAGATAGAAAATAAATGAGAATATCAGACTTAAATAACACAATAGACCAGGTGGAATTGATAGAATATTCCACTCAAAGCAACAACGTATGTTTTTCCCAAGTGCACATGATACACAGATTACACTACCATATACAGTCTTAGTAAATTCACAAAGATTGAAGCTATAGATAGCATCCTTTGCTACCACAATGGTATGAAACTAGAATGAATCACAAGAGAAAACTGGAAAAACTACAAATATGTGGACATTAAGCAACATGGTACTGTGTAAGTAATAGGTCATATTTCTGTTTTCATTTGTCTCTAGGTATATTTCTACTTCTTTGATTTTTTTTTTCTATGACTCAGCAACCAAGAGGTAAATTTAGAGCAATACAGGCCTACCTCAAGAAATAAACAACAGAAATCTCCAATGAACAATTTAACTTTATACCAAAAGAACTAGGGGGGAAAAGGGGCAAATGAAACCAAGAGTTCTCTGAAAAGAAAAACAGAAAAGAAGGCTAAAATAAAATCACAAATAGAGAGGTTACAACTGACACCACAGAAATACAATTGTAAGAGACTACAAACAACTATATGCCAACAAATTAGACAACATAAAATAAATGGATAAATTCCTAGAAACATGCAACCTTCCAAGACCAAATTATAAAGAACTAGAAAATTTGAAGACTGATTATTTGCAAAGGGATTGAACTATTATTCGAAATCTCTCAACAATACAAAACAGGACCAAATGGCTTCAGTGGTGAATTCTACCAAACATTCAAAGATTTAATACATATTCTTTTCAAAGTCTTCCAAACTCATTTTATGAAACCAGCTGATACCAAAACCAGAAAAGGGCACCACAAAAAAAAAAAAAAATCAAGAAAATTATAGACCACTGTCCCTGATGAAGCTACATACAAAAATCTCAAAGAAATATTACCAAACCAAATACAATAAATTAAAATAAGCATATACCAAGATCAAATGAAAAGTAAAAAAAAAAAATTCTGTAAAAATCAATCAAGGGATTTATAAAATAAAAGGATATAAAATATGACCCCATATAGTTAAAACATGGGAGGGAGACAAGTAAAGAATGGGTTTAAATTTAAGTGACCATCAATTTAATATAGACTGCCATATGCAGAAGATGTTACATACAAACCTAATGGTAACCACAAATCAAAAACCATTAAAAGATGAATAAAGAGAAAGGGATCCAAGTATATCATTACACAAAGCAAACTAACCATGAGGGCAAGAGAAGAAAGGATCAGAGAAAATCTATAGAACCAACCACAAAATGGCAATAAATACATACCTATCAATAATTAGGGTGAATGTAAATGGACTAAAAACTCCAAACAAACAAAAGATACAGGGTGACACAATGCGGGGGGGGGGGGGGGAGCAAGAAACAAAAAGAAGACCGGTCTATATGCTGCCTACAAGAGGCTTATTTTGGACAGAAAGAAACATGCAGATTGAAAGTGAGGAGATGGAGAAACAGTTATCATGGACGCCAAAAGAAAACTGGAGTAGCAAAACTTAGTAAGGAACTTTAACACCCCATTTACATCAATAGATGGATCATCCAAACAGAAAATCAACAAGAAATGGTGGCTTACAATGACACATTGATCCTTTTGGATCGAACAGATAGACTCAAGCATTCTGTGCTAAAACCACAGAATACACATTCTTTTCTAACGCACATGGAACATTCTCCAGTTAAATGATTTTCCAGTTAATGCATGTTAAGCCACAAAACAAATATCAAAAGCCCAAATAGACTGAACTCATATCATGTATCTTTTCCAACCACAATGCTATGAAACTAGAAATCAAGTATAAGAAAAAAATCAGGAAAGAACAGACATGCATGGAGGTTAAATAACAGCTACTAAACAGTGAATGAGTCAACGAGGAAATCAAAGAAGAATTTAAAAATGCATGAAAACACAATGATTCAAAAACCTTTGGAATATACCAAAAGCAGTCCTAAGAGGGAAATATATAGCAATACAGGCCTACCTCAAAAGCAAGAAAAATGTCAAATAAACAACCTAACCTTACACCTAAAGGAGCTAGAAAAAGAAAACAAAGTCTAAAGCGAGCAGAAGAAGGGGGAAAAAAATAAAGTTTAGAGTAGAAATAAATGATATAGAAACTAAAAAAAAAAAATCAATGAAACCAGGAGCTGGGTCTTCAAAAAAGTGGATAAACCCCTAGCCAGACTTATCAAAAAGAGAAAGGACCCAAATAAAAAAAATCACAAATGAGAGAAGAGAAATAGCAAACACCACCACCAAAATACAAACAGTTGTAAGAGAATATTATGAAAAACTATATGCCAACATATTGGACAACCTGGAAAAAATAAATTCTTAGAAACATATCAACTACCATAACTGGAACAGGAAGAAATTGGAAAACCTGAACAGACCCATGACCAGCAAAGAAATTGATTCAGTTATCAAAAAAAGATTCCCAACAAACAAAAATCCAGAGCCAGATGGCTTCATAGGGAAACTCCACCAAGCATTTAAAGAAGAGTTAATAACTATTCTCAAACCGTTCCAAAAAATAGAAATGGAAGGAAAACTTCCAAATTCTTTCTATGTGTCCAGCATTACCCTGATACCAAAACCAGGCAAAGAAGCCATTGAAAAAGAGACCTACAGATCAATATTCCTGAGACCATGGATGCAAAACTTCGCAGTAAAATCGTAGCAAATGGAACCCGGCAAGACATTAAAAAAAATCAATCACTACCATCAAGTGGGAATTATTCCTGGGCTGCAAGGGTGGTTCAGTATTCACAAATCAATGTGATACACCACATTAATAAAAAAAGGATAAGAGCCATATGATCTTTACAATAGATGCAGAAAAAGCATTTGACAAAGTACATCCATTCATGATAAAAACCCTCAACAAAGTAGGGATACAGAAAACCCAACTCAACATAATAAAGGTCATATATGAAAAACCCACACCTAATATCATCAATGGGGAAAAATTGAGAGCTTTTCCTCTATGGTCAGGAACAAGACAGGAATGTCCACTCTCACCACTGTTAGATAACATAGTACTTGAAGGCCTAACCTCAGCATTCAGGCAACAAGAAATAAAAAGCATCCAAATTGGCAAGGAAGAATTCAAACTTTCACTCTTTGCAGATGACATGATACTCTCTATAGAAAACACAAAAAAACTACCCTAAACCTGCCAAAACGGATACATGATTTCAGCAGTGTCACAGGATAAAAAAAAAATCAATGTACAGAAATCTTTTGTATTTCTATACACCACTAATGCAACAGCAGAAAGAGAAATCAAGGAATCAACCCCATTTACAATTGCACCAAAAATTCTAAGATACCTAGGAATAAACCTAACCAAAAAGGTAAAAGATCTATACTCTGAAAACACTGATGAAAGAAAATGAAGATGACACAAAGAAATGGGAAAACATTCCATGCTCATGGATTGGAAGAATATTTTTAAAATATCTACATTACCCAAGCATTCTACACATTTAATGCAATCCCTATCAAAATACCACCAGCATTTTTTCACAGACCTAATATAAACGATCCTAAAATTTGTATGAAACCACAAAAGACTCCGAATAGCCAAAGCAATCTTGAAAACAAAAACCTGGTGGCATCATAATTCTGGACTTTAAGCTATATTACAAAGGTGTAATGATCAAGACAGTGTGGTACTGGCACAAAAATAGACACAGAGATCAATGGAGAATAGAAAACCCAGAAATGAACATAGTCAATTAACCTTCAATGAAGCAAGACAAACTATCCAATGGGGAAAAGACAGTCTCTTCAACAAATTTAGTTGGGAAAACTGGACAGCAACATGCAAAAGAATGAAATGATCACTTTCTTACACCATACACAAAAATAAATTCAAAATGAATGAAAGACAAAAGTATGAGACAGGAAACCATCAAAATCCTAGAGGAGAACAAAGGCAGCAACCTCTTTGACATTGGCCATATAAACTTCTAGATATGTCCACTGAGGTGAGGGAAACAAAAGCAGAAATTAACTATTGGGACTTCATCAAAATAAAAAGCTTTTGCACAGCAAAGGAAACAATTAACAAAACTACATGGCAATTTACAGAATGGGAAAAGAAATTTGCACATGATGTATCTTAATATATCCAAAATATATGAAGGACTTTAGGGGCGCCTGGGTGGCACAGCGGTTAAGCGTCTGCCTTCGGCTCAGGGCGTGATCCCGGCGTTATAGGATCGAGCCCCACATCAGGCTCTTCTGCTATGAGCCTGCTTCTTCCTCTCCCACTCCCCCTGCTTGTGTTCCCTCTCTCGCTGGCTGTCTCTATCTCTGTCGAATAAATAAATAAAATCTTTAAAAAATATATATATATGAAGGACTTTAAAACTCAACAAAGACAAATACTTTTGTTAAGAAATGGGCAGAAGACACGAATAGACACTTTTCCAAAGAAGACATCCAGATGGCTTACAGACCCATGAGAAGATGCTCAACATCATATGGCGAAAATGCTCAGTATCACTCATCACCAGGGAAACACAAATCAAAACCATAATGAGATATCACCTCACATCCGTCAGAATGGCTAAAATTAACAACACAGAAAACAATAGGTGTTGACGAGGATGCCAGAAAAAGGGGAAGCCTCTTACACTGTTGGTGGGAATGCAAACTGGTGCAGCCACTCTGGAAAGCAGTATGGAGGTTCCTCAAAAAGTTAACAACAGAACTGCCCTATGATCCAGCAACCACACTACTAAGTATTCACCCAAGGAATACAAAAATACTAATTCAAAGGGATACATGCACCCCGATGCTTACAGCAGCTTTATCAAGAATAGCCACATTATGGAAAGAGCTCAAATGTCCAGTGACTGATGAATGGATAAAGAAGATGTGGTATACATATAGAATATTACTCCGCCATAAAAAAAAGAATGGTATCTTGCCATTTGCAATAACATGAATGGAGCTAGAGAGTATTATGCTAAGTGAAATAAGTCACTCAGAGAAAGACAAATACCATATTATTTCACTCTTACGTGGAATTTAGGAAATAAAACAAACAAACATAGGAGGAAAAAAGAGGAACTCCAAGAAACAGACCCTTAACTAGAGAGAATAAATTGATGGTTACTGGAGAGGAGGTAGCTGGGAGGATGGGTTAAATAGATGATGGGAATCAAGGGGGGTACTGGTTGTGATGAGCACCTGGTGTTGTATATAAGTGATGAATCACTAAATTCCACAACCGAAACCAATATTACACTGTATGTTAACTAACTGGAATTTAAATAAATACTTGAAAAAAATAGTCATACAAATGGCCAACAGACGCATGAAACGATGCTCAACATCACTAAGGACAATCAGGGAAATGGGAATCAAAATCACAATAAGACATCCCCTCACACTTGTGAGACTAGCTAGAGTAAAAAGCACAAGAAACACAAGAATTAACAAGCGTTGGCGAGGATGTGGAGACAAAGGAACCCTCCCCTTCACTATTGGTGGGAATGCAAATTAGTGCAGTCACTATGGAAAATAGTATGGAGGTTTCTCAAAAAAACATTTAAAAATACAGTTACCATATGATCCACTAATGCCACTACTGGGTATTTACCCAAAGAAAATGAAAACACCAATTCAAAAAGATATATGCACCCCTTGTTTGTTGCAGCAATATTTACAATAGCCAAGGTATGGAAGTGATCCAAGTATCCATCCATAGATGAATGGATAAAGAAGAAATGGCATATATACATAATGGAATATTTACTCAACCATAAAAACAAATTAGATTTTGCCATTTGCAACAACATGAATAGACTTAGAGGGTATAAGGCTAAGTGAAATAAATCAAAGACAGACATTATATGATTTCACTCATATGTGAAATTGAAGAAACAAAACAGAAAAAAGTGACAAATAGCAGACTCTTAAATATAGAGAACAAGCTGGGGGATGTCAGAGAGGAGGTGGGTGAGGAAATAGTAAAGGATATTAAGAGGACTATTATCAAGTGATGAGTACTAAGTAATGTATAGAGTGGCCAAATCATATTGTGAAACCTGGAAATAATATAACACTATGTTAATTATACTTCAAGAAAAAAATCCTTGGGAAAACCACATTATGTTAAAACAACACTGCATATGAAATGTCATTAGAAATACTAAGAAAAGATGGAATTTCAATGAGGCTCTTTTTTATTGTAATCAAAAGTCCCAAGAAACAAAATTTACTCTTTTCTACCTTGTGGGATTTAACAGTAAAAAAACTTTGAAGGTAGAAATAAACCATGCTGAATTCATAGAATATATTATACAAACATTAAAATTATATTTAAACTGATAGGATGAGGAAAGGTCTATTAAGTCTTATTTAGTCTGAATCTATTATATACTGACTGACATAATAGTTGTAGTACATGTAGTATGAGATTTGATCATAATTTTACTATTAATTTTTACTTTTTAAATTCTAGAACCCAGGGAAAGACAAGTTATGTAATTGGACCAAATTCTTTCAAATCATGAATGAGCCAGGTCCTGGACCCAAGCTTGATGGTTTCTAAAAGATACGCTCATACTCAATGCTACACTACCTTGATTTTTTTATTGTTAAATGGAATGGCATAATATAAAATTACATTTATAATGTAATGTCAACTGTGTTTATATTTCCCAAAACATTAAAAAATTTTATAATTATTAACCACATTAACAGGTGATGGAATCATAAGTGATTTTTCTATCTATATATGCCTCTATATTTGATGAATAAAATTGCTTTTATAATTATAAAAATTGCTTTATACTTTCACAGGATGTCTTCAAAATATATCTCACTTGCACACACAAATTCACAAATTAACTTGAATGTTACTTTTGGGTTTTAAATGTTTGGGCCTACTTGTGAGGAATGGGAACTTTTTCTTCAATTGCTTCATCTAGGGTCGCCCGGGTGGCTCAGCCGGCTAGGTGGTTGCCTTCGGCTCAGGTCATGGTCCCAGGGTTCTGGGATCGAGCCCCACATTGGGCTCCTTGCTCAGCGGGAAGCCTGCTTCTCTCTCTGCCTGCCACTCCCCCTGCTTGTGCCCTCTCTCTACCTCTGACAAATAAATAAAATCTTTTTTAAAAAATTGCTTCATTCTATAGATATTTTTAGGGCTCTAAAGAAGAAAAGATCTTTTTTTTTTTTTTTAAAGATTTTATTTATTTATTTGACAGAGAGACAACCAGCGAGAGAGGGAACACAAGCAGGGGGAGTGGGAGAGGAAGAAGCAGCCTCCCAGCGGAGGAGCCTGATGTGGGGCTTGATCCCAGAACTCCAGGATCACGCCCTGAGCCAAAGGCAGACACTTAACGACTGAGCCACCCAGGTGCCCCAGAAGAAAAGATCTTAAAAATCTTCCACCTTAACAAGAACTCATTTCATTGGCTGATAAATAAAACATGAAAAGGTTTTAAAATAGAATCGCGTAGTATCTATGCTGGCAGATATCTTTGAGGTCATTGAGCTCAAACACTACAATGCTGTAAAGAGATGAATATTGCAAGAGTGGGCATAGGCATCCATTTTTCTGTTTGGACACTTCCATTGACAGGTTGTTCATGATTATCTCAGAAGATAGTCTATTCCAAAGTTGGTCACACTTATAATTACTGAGAAGTTTCTCTTTATTCCTTTCTTATTATATCCACCTGAGTATAATTGCTTTTCCAGAATGCCAGTCTACCAAATACTTGACATCTAATGTTTTTTCCTTAAAACTTTAGTTTTTAATTACTCCAAATATCTTCATTTGAAATGGTTTCAACATCTCAGTCACCCATCTCAGAACATGTTTATGGACTTGTCAGTGTCCTCTTAAATATGAAACCCATAACTGAAAATCATACTCCAGGTGATGTATGATTAATGCACAAAACAGTAAACTATTCCCTTCTTTATTCTGAATACATTTCTAGTAATATAACCTAATAATACATTAGCTGTCTTTTGACAGCCATGTCACACTGTTGACTCTCACTGAAATCATTGTTATTAAAACTTCTAGCTAGTTTACACATGGAAAGTGATTAAATCAGACTTCAAAAGTGCAGAAATTTTGAGAAAAACCAGTAAGAATAAGGTGGAAATTTCTCAGAAGCAGATCAGACAAGCAACTATGAGTCACCCTGATGTTATTTTAAAAAAGAAAGGGAGGGAAATTAACTTCAAAGATGAAACTAGATACATAAGTAACTTTTCCCTGACATCACAGGAAGTGTATGTGTGGAGTTCTGGAATAAAGTAACAATGAAAGCATGCTGTCCTCTTTTGCTTAGTATTAGCATGGTGTATCTTTATCAATCCCTTTACTTTTAACCTGAATTTTAAACTGATTTTTTAAAATTTTTTGTAGAGAACTTGCTTATTCAATCAGAATTTCTGTCTTTTAATGGCTGCATATAGATCACACATTGTTAATAAGCTAGATTAGTATTTACTATCTTGTAACTATTTGCTATTTGTTGCGTTTCTTAGTTTCTTTTTTCGGTATCTTAGTTTTAAGTAAGAGCTTAATATAATTCAATCTTATCTGCTTGTTAGCATGCCATTTATATTTTTTATTTTTTCCTATATTGAGTTTACGACATGCATTTTAAATGAAGTCCACTTTTAAATACACTTCATGACCTCATACAGTACTTTATAACATGAGTATCCCAAGTCCTTCCTCTATCCCTCATGACATTGCCGCAATTCACTGCACTTATCCATATAATTACTCAATACATTGCATTTATTACTTTAGCAAGTTATATTTTAAATAAAATCAATAAAAAAACAAAAGATTATATTTTACCTTCATTTATTGCCCGACACACTTTCTTTCTTTCTTTATGTGATCCAAATTTCTGATCTGTGTAATTTTCCTGAATTACTTTTTATTTTCACTGGCTACAGAATTCCAGGTTTTTCTTGTTTTGTTTTACTTTGAACACATCAAGGTATCACTTTACTCACCTCTTGCTTGCATGATTTCTGAAGATAAGTTTGATGTAATTCTTATCCTTATTCCTTAATGGTTACGATACTTTGTTTTGCCTTGGCTACCTTCAAGATTTTCTCTTTGTCTCAGATATCCTGCTGCCTAAATATGCCTACTTTGTGTGTGTGTGTGAGGGTGTGTGTTTTGTAGTTTGTGTTTATTACAAGCTCTCTTTCACATGTTAGAGCTGAAAGCGGAGTTCCACGTGTTAACTCAAATTCCAATGGGAATAATAAAAATAATAAGTGAAAAACATTTACTATGTGCTATTACATGATGGGCACTGACAGATATAGTATATACCAACACATATATGTAAATAGATTGATTTAATCCTTACAATAACTCTATTGGCCACTATTTTCCCATTTCATAAATATAAAAAAATAAAGCCTAAAGAGCTTTAACAATTTGCTTAAGTCCACAAAGCTAAATAACTGATGGAATCTGAATTCAAATGTACGCAGTCAAATTCTAGAATTTGTACAATGTAATCCCTCCATTTTATTGCGTGTGCAACTGAATACACCGTTTCTAGCTCTGTACCATAAGTAGGAGCTGTGGCTGAGTGTTCTCCATGGCTCAGAGCTTCTGAGGAATATTTGGCACAACTGGTGCAGCTGAGATTACATTCAAACAACAGCTAATGGGTTAATGTGCTACCATCCTTCTGTGAAAAGGAAACTTAATGGGTGTAAAGTCAAGGACAAAGACAACTGGTAGCAATTAGCTGACATCCCATAATCCGAAGGGTTAAGTTTAGGCTTCAGAAATTGGTAAAATTTAGATCCTATCAAGGTCTGTGATCTCAGATACTCGTCTTCCAGTGAGGGTCATCCCGAGCAGAGAGCAAATTCTGTTAAACCTTGCTCTCTTCGTGAACACTCACGCCAAGCCCGGAACACACAGACGAAGACACTTCTGTGGTTCCAGCTGCCTCCTCACTTCTCTCACCTTTCTAGATCTCAAAATAATAATAAATAAATGACTGCAAAAATTATTTTCCATTTAAATTTGAAGTATTCAACTCTACAAATCTATTTAAATATAAGCCAAAATTAGGCGAGTGCAGCCTTCCTTAGCCAAGGAGTCACTAGTGGTGAGAAACCATTAGTTTAATGAGAAAATATGACAATTTATAAAAGACAAACTATGAGTCAAAAACATCTTTCTAAATCTAATTTTTGCAAGAAAACAGGTAACATTTTATAAAATGCCCTATGCATATTATGCAAGTATTTTTCTGTCCAGAATAAGTTTGAGCTCATGTGTTTAAAACCTACTTAAATGATCAAATAAACTTAATAGGACAAATTACATTTTCCAGCAAGAAGCCAGAGAATATTGTCAAATATTGACATTTCAAGGAACTGGATATCAATTAAAGCAGAGTAAAAGATGGAACAATTGACCAAAGAGAGTAAGGAATCTGCCTGAAAATGAGTATTGGGACTAAGGGTAGAATGCAAGGACCCCACCTAATAATTTTTTAAAAAAATATAGCTTAGATAAAAGTGCTGAGTCAGAGCAGGCACTGAAATCTGAACTTTTGAAATCCAGCTTGTATTCTGAACATGAGTGGCTTAGGGAGAAGGCCTTACACTGGAGGGATATTTGCCCAGAGTATCTTTTTATAACCCTGCTGAAGTTTATTTTTCTGCTAGTCCCTAAGATAATGACAGAACCCATGACCTATAGATCCGGATATGGGGAGCTGCAGTAACTACGGTAAGAAATGGGATCATAGAAGCCTGAACTAAATGATGTGATATTCTTCTGCCCTTAACAGGTGACATCCACATGAAAGCCAACAGTTTATAAGAATGTTTTTTGTAGTATGTAAAAGATGTATGTAGTATGTTGGGTAGGGTTCCGGACTATTGTATATAGAACAATTGTTTAGTTGCAACAGATTATTACATCTGTTGTTATTTATTGCTGTTAACAGACTATTAATTGTTCAATTGCAATAGATTCCACCAGATCCAATATTTGCATCCCATTTCTTACTTTACCTTAAAAAAAAATATATTAGGTTTAAGGAAAAAAAGAGAGGCAAACCAAGACACAGACTCTTAACTACAGAGAACAGACTGATGGCTACCAGAAAGGAAGAGGTGGGAGGATGGGTTAAATAGGTTATAGGCAAAAAGGAGTGCACGTGTTTTGATGAGCACCAGGTGTTATATGGAAGTGCTGGATCACTATATTACACACCTGAAACTAATATTACACTGTAGGCTACACTGTATACATGCTAACTGGTTAAAAAAGAAAAAAGAATAGTGTACCCAAAAAAGGAGGAGGATTGCATGTATATTTAAAAAAAAAAAATCTACAGGGAAAAAAACCCAGAAAAGATCAATAATCATAGAGATGAAAAATATGATTATTGAGGAAACAAATTCAATGAAGTTATGTCAACAGTATTTAATAGAAGTAGTGAACACTGGCATGATAAATTTCAGAATGTAGAGAAGATAAAGAACATGAACATGAAAATTGCCTGTGTTTACAATTTTCTAAAGAGAAAAATTCTCAAAAAATGATTCTATCTTTTCAAATAAACTTAAATTTTTAAATAAAGTACTATAGAAAAAATAGGAGTAATAAGTAAAATATGATTCAGTTTGTATTAAAAGTAAAAAGTAATATTATCAACTAAATTCCCAGAATTTTTCTGATATCACTGTAAAGATCACATGATATGGCTTTCTAATGTCCTTATTTGAACACTCGGTACATAGTAAAGTATTACCAAATAATAAGTTATTTTGTTATATTTGTTATCATTAAGAAGAATGTCAACCTCTGCCTCAAGCTTCAGACAAGGAGAAAATATTCACGTTTGAGTATGTATATAAAAGTATATATAAGTCTGACAAAGGACTTAGGTTAAGAATATATGAAGAACACCCACAAGTCAATAAACAATTCATTAAAAATAAGACTTCTACAAAGATTTCACAAATAAAGATGTATGAACGGCCAACAAGCACACAGGAAGGCACTGAATACCATCAGCTGTCAGATAGATGCAAATTAGGACCACAAAGACATAAAACTGTGTGTTCTCAACAATGGCTAAATTAAAAGGACTGCCAGCAACAATTTTTAGTGAAGAAAGAAAATGGTTTATATTATTGATAGGAGGGTAAAAGACTAAATTGACTTTAGAAAAAAAAAATTTGCAATTTCTTGCAAAATTAAATATGCTCTTACTCTATGACCATACAATTCTATTCCTAGTTACACTTCAAAGAGAAAAAATGTATGCCTGCAAGAAGGAGTTGTAAAAGCATGTTCACAGGAATTTATTCACAATAGGAAAACCAAAACAACCCAAATATTCTACAATAAACATACTGTAGTGCATTTGTTCAATACTACTCAACAACAAAATGGACAGAACAAATGGATGAGTTTCAAATACAGACTAGGAAGAAAAAAAAATAAAACACCTGGGTCTAAAGGAGTACATACTGTATGATTCCATTTACATGAAGTTCTACAACACGTACATGGTTGTTGCTCTGTCAGAAGGGGCAGGAAGGAACCTCCTAGAATGATGAAAATGTTTTTATAATATGAGTGTGGTTTATGCTGATGTATACATTTGTAAAATTTATCCAATTGTAAGCTTAATATTGGTTAAAATTATATAAGGCAAAATGCACAAACCAAAAAAAAAAATATACTGAAAAAAAATTGAACTCCTTTGACTAGGTTTCCTTTTCATTGTAGTATGTTTAAAAATTCTGAAACTATTTTTATGTATTATCTGCTGAGCAATTATGTACGAAGGATTATGGAAGCCAGATTTCTCATAGTTGGAAACAAGTGTTACAAATATGAAAAAACAATATTAGTGTATGCTCGGTTTGCTGGGAGAGGCTAGAAATAACGCACAAGTGCCATTGAATTTATCTAGCACTTGCTTACTAAATACCACATTTTGCTAAAAAGAACTAGGATTCAGAAAAACAGATTATTTCATGGCTAGGGGAGGGTAAGTACAAGAGCCTGGAATAATTTTTGCATGTGAAAGTTGGAAAATGCTCCTCAAATGACTTAGAAATATAAAGAGGACATAAAAGTTACCTTGAAGGGGCTTCCACTGGCCAAATTTGGGGAAATGTGATCATTAAATAATTTCGCTAATGAATGATAACCCACTGTAAGAAATAGGAATCCATGATTTGGATATCCTTGATATAAACAAACAAACACATGAAATATCAAGTAAATGTGGGAGAAAAAAACATACTCTTACTTACTGTAGAATACTAGCTAACAAATATTACAAATATTATCAAAAGATAAAACCAGTGTGTGATAGTTTAATGAATGAAGAACACTATATTTACATAGTTTCAAAATATCTGCCCGCTACCAGAGAAACAAAATTGCAGCAGAAACTTAACAGCACCCACTTTAAGAAAGTGATTAACATCATTATTTTATTGGGACAAACTGACATCACGTTTCCAAATGGAAACATCATTCCTGTGGTATTCCTGCCAAAATACATAACCTGAATGAGTGCTAAAGAAATGTCAGCTAAACCAAATTGAGGAACGTTCTACAAATAATTGGCCCGTACTCATCAAAATATCAAGGTCAGGACATCTGGGTGGCTCAGATGGTTAAGCAGCAGACTTGATTTGGGCCCAAGGTCCTAGGACAGAGCCCAGGTCAGGCTACGTGCTCAGCAGGGAGTCTACTTCAGGCTCCCCCCTCTACCCTTACCCCTCCCCCTACTCACGCACTTTCCCTCTCTCTAAAATAAGTAAATAAATAAATCTTTTTAAAAAAAGTCAAGGTCAAGAAAGACAAATTGAGAGATATTCTAGACTAAAAGAGGCTAGAGGCATGACTAAAATGAATTTAGCATCTTTGATTCTTGCATTCTTTATTTTTTATTGCATCTTAGGTTTTTCTTTTTTTTTTAAGATGTAAAGGAAATCATTAAAACAAATGATGCAATTTGAATATTGGCTAGCGTTGTGGGTCAACTAATACTACTGCATCAATATCAAATTTTCCAATTTTGACAAGGGTACAATACTAAGAGAATGTCCTTGTTCTTTAGAATTACATGCTGAAATATTTAGAGGTGAACACAGTGTTTCCCACTTTTCTCACAAGATTTAGAGAAACAAAATTTCCATATGTACTTTGAAAGCTGGCCTGCAAAAGGGATCCTCACGATCCCTGCTTCCTGGTACTTCATTGACTGGACTTGGTGACTAGCTTCTACGGACCAGAGTAAGACAGAGTTATGGTATATGTCATGAAAACTGGGTCACAAGTGTCAGTGTGGTGTTACTGTCTCTTACTTTTTCTTGGAGTTGATCCCCTGGCCCCTTCAGACTACAGCCTCAATGCACATGATGAACATAACCTCTAGAGAGACGCTGAGCAGAGAATTTAATAAAAATCTAGAGGACTAAATGACCATGTTTTCAATGGAAAATTCATAGGAAAAAAAATCACTTTTAACCATAAGCTTGGAGTAAAAATAAAAACATAATCAAGGCAAAAAAAGTATTCAATTAGGGAATTGACAGAAAGAACAAAATACAGAAACTTAAAAAAGGAAAATAATAAATATTAAAATGGCAAGAAATACCTATAATTTATAAAACATAAAGTAGAGAGCTTGTTCTTTGAGTAGAACCATAAAATTATAAAATATATATTAAATAAAATCAAGGGCAAAAATAGTAAAAAACAATAATCAAAAACTAAACAACTATAAACTACTACTTATCAATGAAAATGATTTTTAATACTCTGATTACATAAGTTCTGAGAAATCAGGCACTGCCTGGACTTTGCTCACTATTATACAAAATGGGTAGTCAATAGATACTATTGAATATGTACATATATCAATGTACAAATGAGTATTCCCTTATAAAGAGGAAAAAGCAACATATTCATATTGATAGAGAAACACAAATGAAAACAATGATTATATATATCTCATACAGTTAATTAGCAAAATCACATTTTTAAAGATTAGTTGTTTTGAAATTTGCAGGGAAATAGTCATACACAGCTCCTGGGAGTTTAAATTGGTAGAGGCAGTTTGGGGGGAGATGTGGAAATATTAACTGTTCATTCTTTCATATCAAAATCATATTTATATGTATCACCTCTAGAAAATACTCAAATATGGGCACAATATGCATATAGGGACTATCCCTACAACATGGTCAATAATAATCAAAGAGGAAATACTTCTGAAGACAACTAACACCTATACACATGGACCTGGCTAAATAAATGACATGACATTCATCTATGGATGTTATATACGCAGCAGTTCAGAAGACTGAAGAACTCAATGTGTTGAGGAAGATCTCCAAGATGAACTAACCAAAAAGGAAAAAAAAAAAAATTGCAGAACAATATAAAGGTATTTACCTAAAAAATAAAATGGAGTCTGTATTACTTTGGTAGTGTATGAATGCTTTTAAATACAGACTCCTGCAATATCTTATCCATACACAGCCATCATATTACTTCCCTAACTATATTTACAATAAGATGTATGTCTAATATACTTTAGGTAAACCCTCTAAAGAAGCAGGAGATTTGGGGGCGCCTGGGTGGCACAGCGGTTAAGCGTCTGCCTTCGGCTCAGGGCGTGATCCCGGTGTCATGGGATCGAGCCCCACATCAGGCTCCTCTGCTACAAGCCTGCTTCTTCCTCTCCCACTCCCCCTGCTTGTGTTCCCTCTCTCGCTGGCTGTCTCTATCTCTGTCGAATAAATAAATAAAATCTTAAAAAACAACAACAAAAAAAAGAAGCAGGAGATTTGATTAGTGAAAAGCACTTCCAGACTTTTCTTTTCAATACTAAAAGTCGATATAATCTATATTGTTCACTTCTTTTCATGTTGAATTTTGACCTTTTAAATATCCTTACCCCAAGAAAATGCTTTAAAATTATTTTTTAGCTAACATAGTTTAGATATGAATTCTACAATAAGTAGCATTTTAGGGCTGTCAAATATGAAGAATAAACGTCTGTATAGTGGGCAAATTTTCTGCTTTCCAAGTTGTAAAAACTAGTTTGCAAAAATTGTCTGATCATACATATTTGTTATAAAATGATTTAATACATTTTCTTAAATAATTGGCATTGAGAAGTTTTCATGATACATGTGTATGTATATGAAAAGTGAGTTGATTTACTTGCATTTTTTATTCAGTTTCCTTATAGAAATTTTTTTATTTGGTTTCAATTGGAGATATTTATAAACTTTTAATTAGCTGCAGAATTATAATCCAGTTTGTACTATCCAGTGCACATGTATATTTTAAAAACTACATTTGTGAAATGCCGTACTTAACTGAACACAGAGTGTCCTGCTGCTGAACATTGACTTAATCTTAGGATATCAGGGCTGTCGAAGTAAAGAACTAGGCAAACTTAAATAGAGACTGTTGAATGCTTCCATTCACCTGCAGCTAATCCACCAAGTGGGACACCCTATTTGTTGAGAAATGCTGTGCCAAGGATATCACATTTAATGGCTTTGGCAAGAAGAATGATTTTCATCAGCTGTAACAAACAAGTTCCTCATCTCCAACCCTACCATCTGTCCTCCTGGTTCCCACCCAGAACTCTATATATGGGCTCAATTGAACAGGTTTCAGACTGCCTAAGGTCACAGCACAATCAACCTTAACAGATGGCATCACAGCGAACATCTAAACTGTAGCAGTGGCCAAATGCAGAGGATAATCCTCATTGCTGAGGAAGAATGCCCTCTGTGCATGCCGCCCTGATGTTCTGATTCTACTAAACATTTCATATGAAAATAAGGCTCCATAGTCTACATTAATAGCTTAACTGGATCAGTCTTTGTACTAATTTTCCAGTGCATTTTCTATCTCAAACCTTGTTTCTCTTATTTTCATTGTGTTGTTATAATTAAAGAGAATACTCTGACAATATCTACTCCTAATAACCATTTGAATATTACATATGTGTTTAAAAGGAGAAGTAGGCATGCCTATTTTGTTTTAAGACATTAGTGGGTACTGAAAAACAGTACTGTCACTATTAAAAGTCACACACAGCTTAAGATAACCACAAGTAATTAATGATAAATGCAGCATCTCTTTAACTCCAAATTTAGTCCTACTTAATACCCGTATGCACATACTTAGCTGACTTATATTCCTATTTTTTTAAAGATTTTTAAAATTTATTTGAGATATAAAATGTGGGGGGGGGCTAGTAGGGAGAGGGACAAGCAGACTATGCTGAGTGCAAGCCTGACTAAGGGCTTGAACTCATAACCCTGAGACCATCACAGGAGCTGAAAGCAAGAGTCAGCAGCTTAACTGATTGAGCCACCCAGGCACCCCTCAGTTGACTTATATCCTTACTTGACTTCTCAACGTCACTTTTTTTTTTTTAAGATTTTATTTATTTATTTATTTGACAGAGAGAGAGAGAGAGAGACAGCCAGCGAGAGAGGGAACACAAGCAGGGGGAGTGGGAGAGGAAGAAGCAGGCTCCCAGCGGAGGAGCCTGATGTGGGGCTGGATCCCAGAACGCCGGGATCATGCCCTGAGCCGAAGGCAGACACTTAACGACTGAGCCACCTAGGCGTCCCTCTCAACGTCACTTCTAATTCAAAAACAAAAGCATTCTTCTTGCTCTCAAAGCAGCTTTAATCCCTAATTTTCATTTATCTGTTATGGGTAGTTTTATTCCCTCATCTGCCTACCTATAATATTTGAAGACAAACAATGCTGGAATTTAAAGCTCGTCCAGTCTCTCCCCCCTCCTCCCCTGCCAAATTAACACTGTTAGCCACTTATTCTATCATGTTCCAACAATCCTGGAAGCCAAATTTATATCCTCCAAGTGGGAAATGAAGACATCCTTTCTGAAAAAACAGACCGGCTCAAGAGAAATACCTATAGATACTGAAATCTCCAAACTCACAATCAAATGAGTCAGAGAAAAATTTCTGCAGTAAAAACAACCATTCATAAGCCCTATTATGCACACTGAAGAATAGAAGATACAGTTGAGAGAAAATATTTAAAATTAGAATAAAATTTAAATAGAGGAGAGGAAGATGGCAACAGAATAGGAAGACCCTACAAATGTCTTCTCTCATGAACACAACTAGATAATATAAAAATCATTCTAAATACCCAAGAAATCATCCTGAAGACTACAAAACAAACTCCACAACTAAAGCGAGAGAAGAGGCCACAAGGAGGGTGGGAAGTGTGGAGACATGGTTTAGGGGAGAAATGGATCATGGTGCTGCATAGGGGAGGGAGCTGAGGTAACAGAGAAGGGTGAGAGAGAGGGGAATGCGTGGGGGAATGGAGAACATTTTTCCAAAGCCATTGGCTTAGATAAGGAGAGGGGCTGAATTTCCTGAGTTCTTGCAATCAGTAGGGCTTAAAACCTGGAGTCTTAAAGGTTAGCAGGCTAGGCTGGGATAGAGCTGGGAGGGCATTGCACTGCTCCTGGAGAGAAGGCAGGCAGGAACCTGGGGTAGACAGCATGGAAACAGCCATCTGAAAAACACTTGGAGCACACTGGGAGAGATTATTCCTTCTTCTCAGGGTGCACCCTGAGCAGCAGCATTCCCTGAGAACAAAGGAGTGGACCAGTGACATTTTCCTCCCCCACCCCTCAGCATAAGCACAGAGCCACCTAAAGGAAGGAGCTCAGTCCTGACACAGGTTATACGGAGCCCCACCCTGTATACTCCGGTGGGACTACTCTTCTCAGTCAAGTTTGCTTTAGTCCCAGCAGGGCCTCAGTTCTGGTGGAGTTGGTGTCAAGTCCCAGTTCACAATGAGAGCACATCTAGTTAACAGTCACCACATTGAGGCCAGGGACAAAATACTACCCATAGCAGGGAAAGAGAGCCTCTGCAGACAACTGGCCTGAAAGACAGAACAGCCAAATCATAACAGCAGAGCATGCATAGCACACAGTGGAGACACTCCCTGAACTGTAAGACCCTGGGAACTACATGACCTCTTCTTCATCAAGCCATTACTTTCAGGAGCAAAAGACGTAACTGGCTTTTCTAACACAAAGAAGAAGGCAGAGACTTAGATAAAATGCCACGGTGGAGGAATTCACCCCAAATGAAAGAACTAGATAAGGCCACAGCCAGAGATCTAAGTGAAACAGATATAAGTAACATGCCTGATGGAGAATTTAAAGCACAATCATAAGGATACTCACTGGGCTTGAGAAAAGAATACAAGACATAAAGGAGACCCTTCCCACAGAGATAAATGAGTGAAAAAAAAGAATCAGAGATGAAGAATGCAATAACTAAGATTGGAAACAGGCTTTATACAATGAACAGCAGGCTAGAAAAAGCAGGGGACTGAATTAATTATCGAGAAGACAAAATAATGAAAATAATGAAGCTGAACAAAAGAAAAAAGAATTATGGAACACTAGAATAGACTTAGGAAACTCAGTGACTCCATCAAATGTAATAACATTCTTATTATAGGAGTCCCAGAAGAGGAAGAGAGAGAAAAAGGGACATAAAGTTTATTTCAAGAAATAAGAGCAGAGAACTTCTCTAATCTGGAGCATAAAATTTATTTCAAGAAATAATAGCAGAGAACTTCTCTAATCTGGGGAAGGAAATGGGAGACAAAGAAAATGCCCATCGAAATCAACAAAAGCAGGCCAACGCTAAGATATACTATAATTAAATTTGCAAAATACAGTGATAAAGAAAAAATCTTAAAGCAGCAAGACAATGTAAATCCTTATCTTACAGGGGAAAACCCACAAAGCTTGCTGGAGATGTCTCAACAGAAATTGGGCAAGCCAGAGGGAGTGGCATGATCCTGCATCCAGTAATATTCTATCCAGTAAAGCTGTCATTCAGAATAGAAAGAGAGATAAAGAGTCTCCCAGAAACTCAAAAACTAAAGGAGTTTGTGACCACTAAACCAGCCCTGCAAGAAATATCAAAGGGGACTCCAAGTGCAAAGGAGGGATCAAAAATGACAAAGAAAGGATTAGAGAAAATCTCTAGAAACAATAACAAAGCAAGTTAAAAAAAATGGCAATAAATACATATCTATCAATAATTACTTTGAATGTAAATGAACTAAAAGCTCCAATCCAAAGACACAGGGTGTCAGAATGGATTCAAAAACAAGACCCATCTATATGCTGCCTACAAGAGACTCATGTTGGACCTAAAGACACCTGCAGATTGAAAGTGAGGGGGTGGAGAAACATTTATCTTGTGAATTGATGTCAAAGGGAAACTGGAGCAACAATACTTGCACCTAACAAACCAAGGACTCTAAGAGGAGATGAAGACGGGCACTGTATCATCATAAAGGGGACTATCCAACAAGAAGATCTAACAATTGTAAATATTTATGCTCCCAATTTGGGAGCACCCAAATATATGACAACCAATAACAAACATAAAGGCACTAATTGATTACATTAATAGCAGGGGACTTTAACATTCCACTTAGTCAATAGATCAAGTAGAAAATAAACAAGAAAACAACGGCTTTGAATGACACACTGGATCAGATAAACTTAACATATATTCAGAACATTCCATACTAAAGCTGCAGAATACAAATTCTTTTTAAGTGCACATGGAACATTCTCCAGAAGAGATCACATATTAGGTCACAAAACAGGCCTCTACAAATACAGAAAGATTGAGATCATAACATGCACCTTTTCTGACTAAGACACTATGAAACTAGAAGTCAACCATAAGGAAAAATTCAGAAAGTCCACAAATACATTGAGGCTGAACAACGTGCTACTAAACAGTGAATGGGGTCAACCAGAAAATCAAAGACATAAAAAAAAAAAAAATACATGGAAACAAATGAAAACACAGTGGTCCAAGACCTTTGGGATGCACCAAAAGTGGTCCTAGGAGGGAAGCATATAGCAATGCAAGCTGACCTTAAGAAGAAAGAAAGATGTCAAACGACCTAACCTTCCACTTAGAGTAACTAGGAAAAGAACACTAAACAAAGTGTAAAGCCAGCAGAGAGAAGGAAGTAATAAAGATTAGAGCAGAAATAAATGATATAGAAATTAAAAAAAAAAACCAATAGACTGGATCAATGAAATCAGGAGCTGGGTCTTTGAAAAAATTAATAAAATTGATAAACCCCTAGCCAGACTTATCAAAAAAAAAAAAAGAGAAAGGACCCAAATAAATAAAATTAATAATGAGAGGATAAACACCAACACCAAAGAAGTATAAGCAATTATAAGAATATTACAAATCAATGAAAGATGGGAGAAAAATTAAATTATAACATCATCCCAGGAATATCAAAAGCTGTATAATAGAAAATCTAAAAAGACAGAAATAAAAGAGGAAATTATGAAGACTTTAAATAAATTTTCTAGAATTTAAGGACATTAGTTTTCAGACTAATAGGGTTTGTCAAGTGCCACTGAAGTCCTATACTGATGGCACTTCATCATGAAATTTCAGGAGAGGAGGGAAGTGGAGAGAAGATCATGAAAGCTTCCAGAAAGAATAGAACAGGTCACATACAAGGATAAAAAGTCAGAATAGCAGCATTGGAAGCTGGAAGATAATACATAAAGCCTTCTTATATAGGGGGATAATACTTAGATATCTGAAAAGGGAAAAATAATGAATTGTATGGCTACAACAAAGATGTTTTCTGATAAGCAAATTATCAAATATTTACCCCAGAAGTTCTGAAGTTCTTCTCAATAAAGCATAGGATATAAACCAAAAAAGAGAAGACTTAGTATGAAATCACTGGTCCAGATCACAAGATTAAAAGGAGGGGACAAGAAGGTCTTGAGGAAAATTTAAAACAAAAACAAAACAAAACCTGTAGAGTGCCTGGTGTATTTAACCATGTGTAAGATAATATCTTCAGAGGTTTTATAATTCTTTTCTTAATTTGGGAAGAAATTACATAGAAAATTAAGCAAAATAGAGCAAGAGCTTGTAAACTTTGGGAATAACCAAGGGAAGCATACCTTCTTACATTAGTGTCTTATGATAGTCATCATCAATACAAAGCAAACATTACATTTTTGATGTTTAATCAAAAACTGCAGTATATGTTATCAGGAAGAGTAAGGGAAGTTAAGTCAGAACTTCAGTGTGGTAGTTAAGCAAGCTAAATTCTTATGGTAGGAAATCAATAAAAAATGTCTACAATTGATAAAAGGAGTATCTGAAGAATATAGTTTACAAATAGGTAGATACCAGAACTATTGAAGATTAAAGAGAACACAGAATTGAGAAGATGGAAGCATTCTATTAGTCACAGTGTATCATATTTTTTCTTAAAATCATGCTTATTTATGTAATAAAAGAATTATAAATGTCAATGGAAAAATAAAATATAAAATTAATACATAACACTAGATGCTTACAGGAGATAAAAGATGAATAGAAGAAAGTAATAAGATAGGTTTTAAAAGGGGTTGTACATGAATTCCAAGCCTTATAGTAAGAAATCAAGTCTCCACTAAGTTCAATTATCTTAACCTGTGATAAGAGGAAGAGAGGAGGGAAAAGAGACAGGGGGAAGGAGAGAGGTAGAGAGCTCAAGAAAATATAAAGGAAGAGAATTTTAAGTATAAATGCCCCTATATCAGCAGACTCAGAAAACTATGGGTAAGTTATTAGAGTGGGGTGACAAGGGAGTATAATGTCTTTCAAGGGGGAATAAAATTTTTTCTTGTGTGAAAACTCTAGCCAGGATCTCCATTATACTTTTGACCACTATTGCAGGAAAGGAAAGACCATCAGAAACAAACTTATGTGGACAAAAATAAGATCCTATATAAATGAGTTAAAAGTTTTTGCTGAAGTGGGAATGAAACCCTCAATTACTGTCTCTCTCCCATCACCCTCACTTCATCCCCCACACATTTCTAGGCAGTTATACTAATCTGGAACCACAGATACTGGAACACTGAGAATGCAGAAGTAAAACCAACAATCTAAATCAATTCGAGATTTGTATTAAACTGAACACAGACAATGTATATGATTTATCCAGATTTATTCAGCAGAATTTAGTCCAATGCCCTACTACCCGATTCTATATTTTTCCCTCAAATGTAAATATTTTGAAGAAATTTTCCTGTTTTCATTTCTCTTTTCATTTAAATCACTTTAATCCAGAGATTCTTAGTTGGTCTCTCCTTTTTAAATGTATTTATTTAAGAGAGAGGGAGTTGTAGAGGGAGGGGAGAGAAAATCTCAAGCATACTCTGTGCTCACTGCGGAGCCCAACATGGGGCTTATCTCATGACCCTGAGATCATGACCTGAGCCGAAACCAAGAAGTCAGACGAATAACTGACTGTGCCACCCAGGTGTCCCTGGTCTCTTAATTTGCCTTCTTGCACATAAAATGTATTTTCACATCTCTCAACCAAATCCATTTTTCTGAAATGCTATTACCAACATGATATTAACCATGTTATTGTAGTGTACTAACTTTGTCAAGCTCAACAATCAGGTTGTAATAGTGTTTATACAACTCTTTGCGTGGTGCTGGCCTTTTCTTATACTATTGAAAAGGTGGGTGGAATGATGGGTTAAACAGGTGATGGGGATTAAGGAAGACACTTGTGATGAGCACTGGGTGGATGAGCACTGGGTGTTGTATGGAAGGATTGAATCAGTATATTGTAAACCTGAAACTAATATTACACTGTATATTAACTGGAACTTGAATATAAATATACAGAAAATGTAATCTGTTCCTTAAAAATTTTCAATTAATTTCCACCTAATGTAATGTACCGTGTTGTATCTAATTGAATGTATTAATATTTATAGTTAATGCTCAGGCTTTTTACATTGTATTGAACCAATTTAAGGGAAAATAATGTATAGGTATTTTCTACTTTATTACAATAAAAAGGTGTTATTCTTTTATATTTTTGTAATCTTTGTCTTATCTATATTTCCTTTCTTTTTTGCTATTTTTCTCTAATTGAATTTGTTGCTATTGTTGATTAGTTTCTTCAATAGGTTTGTAGATTTGTTCACTAAGTTTTTTCTGCTCAGTAATCCCAAAATATATATTTTCATTAAAATGAAAGTTTTTTTTTCTGACAATGGAGTACACAATAAATTAATAAAAGTTAAAGGATAAATGGGGAAAAATTAGGAAATGGCTCAAACTCCCAGAAATAACCAGGACTAAAGCACTGGTGTATGGTCTTCCAGTCTTTGTTTTGAGCATTTATTTCTGAGTGTGCATTTGTATATATGGAGAGAGAACAAGAGATAAAGAGAGCCACAAACAGAGAAAAATACTACTTGTTTTACAAAGTGAAGAATCTACTCTACAACCTTTTATTTTGACTTAACAGTATATTAAGGATATATATAAAGTTATATATATCTTACCTCATAAAAAACAATCATAACTGTAAGAATTCACCTCTATTATTTAACCTTGGGGTTTTTTTTTGACATTTCTGTTATTTATGTTTCTTCTATAATTAGTATTATGTTAAAATGAATGTTGACAGATACATCTTTGCATACACTGGTAAATATATATATTTAGGATAAACTCTTAGAAGTAAAATTCCAGCTAGCTACTAAACAACAAAGGGGTCAAAGAAGAAATCAAAAGTAAAATAAAACATTACCTTGAGACACACACACACACCAAAAGGAAACACAACATACCCAAATTTAGGGAAGGGCAGCAAAAGCAGTTCCAACAGGGAACTTGATAGTGATAAGTGCCTACCTTGAGAAACAAACAAAATGTCAAACAACGTAACTTTGCACTACAAGGAACTAAGACACAAATAACAAAGCCCAAAGTTAATACAAGGGAGGAAATAAATTTAAGACTGGATATAAATGAAATAAAGACTACAAAGGCAATAGAAAAGATCAGTGAAAATAAGTACTGGTTCTTTGAAAAGATAAACAAAATTGATTATCCCTTAAACAGACTCACCAAGAAGATAAAGAACTCAAATCAGAAATGAAAGAGGGGAAATTACAACAGATGTCATAGAAATACAAAGGATCATGACACTACTATGGACATCATATGTCAATAAATTTGGATTTCTAGAAGAAGCAGATCAATTCCCAGAAACATAAAACCTAGGAGGACTGAATCATGAATAAATAAAAAATCTGAACAGAGCAATTACTAGTAAAGAGATTGAACCAGTAAACAAAAAGGCCCAACAAATACAAGTCCAAGAGCAGATGGCTTCGCTGGTGAATTCTGTAAAACATTCAAAGAATTAATTCCATTCCTTCTCAACCTCTTTAGAAAAAATAAAAGGGGAAAGAACACTTCCAAACTCATGTTATGAGTCTAGTATTAATCTGACACCAAAACAAGGATGCCACAACTAAAAAATTACAGACCAATATCCCTGATGAACGTAAACGCAAAAATCCTCAATAAATATTAGCTAACCCAATTCAACAGTGCACTAAAAAATATATGCTATAATGAGCTGGGATTTATTCCAGAAATGCAAGAATGGTTCAAAATCTACAAATCAATGTGATATACAACATTAACAGAATGAAGGTTAAAAATCACACAATCATTTCATTAGAAGCAGAAAAAGCATTTGGCAAAATTCAACATCCATTATAAAAACTCTCAACAGAGTGAGGATAGAGGGAACATACCTCAACACAATAAAAACCATCTAAGACAAGCCCATCGTGAACATCGTACTCTATGGTAAAAAGCTGAAAATTTTTCCTCTAAGATCAGGAACAAGACAAGGATGCCCACTCTCACCACTTGTATTTAACAAAGTACTTGAAGTCCTAGCCCAAGCAATTAGGCCGGAAATAGGGAGGGGAAAAAAGCGTTCAAATTGGAAAGGAAAAAGCAAAACCGTCACTATTTGTAGATAACCTGATACTACTATAGAAAACCTTAAAGATTCCACTAAAAATGTTACAACAAATAAACAAATTCAGTAAAATTACAGGATACAAAATCAATATTCCAGAATTTGTGTTTCTATAAACTAATAATCTATCAGAAAAAGAAATTCAGGAAACCATCCCATATACAATTGCATGATAAAGAATAAAATACCTAGGAATAAAATTTAACCACTATGGTGAAAGACCTGTACACTGAAAATTAAGACATTAATGGAAGAAATTGAAGAAGTCACACATAAATAGAAAAATACTGAATCAACTTGGATTGGTAGAATACTGTTAAAATGTCAGTACTGCTCAAAGCTATGTAAAGATTCAGTACAATCCTTATACAAGTTCCAATGGCATTTTTTACAGAAATAGAACAATCCTAAAATGTGTATGGAACCACAAAAGGCCCTGAATAGACAAACCAATCTTGGAAAAGAACACAGTTGGAGACCTCATTCCCTGATTTTGAACTATACTACAAAAATAGAGTAAGCAATACAGTATGATATGTGCATAAAAAACAGACACAAACCAATAGAACAGAAAACAGAGCCCAGAAAGAAACTCATTCCTATATGGTCATTTAATTTATAACAAAAGGAAGCAAAAATATACAATGGGGTAAAGACAGTCTCTTCTATAAATGATGTTGGGAAAACTGGGTAGCCACATGCAAAAGAAAGAAATTGGCCTACTATCTAAACCATCACAATTCCATTAACTAAAATGGATTACGAATGTGAACCAAACCCCTGAAACAATATAATACTTCAAAGAAAACGTAGGTGGTAAGCTAGCTGGCATCATTCTTGGTGATCATTTTTTTGGATCTGACACCAAAAACAGAGGAAATAAAGACAATATAAACAAGTCAAACTAAAAAGCTTCTGCACATTGAAGGGTACCATTAACAAAATGAAAAGACAACTTACTGAATAGGAGAAAGCATCTGCAAACCATTTATCTGATAGGGAGTTAATATCCAAAATATATAAATAGCTCATTCAACTGAGTAACCAAAAACAATCCAATTAAAAAATGGGCAGAGAATCTGAATAGACATATTTTCAAAGAAGACATATAGCCACAGGTCATGAAAAAATGCTATCACTAATCATCAGGGATGTGCAAATCAAAACCACAATGAGATGTCACCTCACATCTGTTAGAATGGCTATTATAAAAGATAAGAAATTACAAGTGTTCCTGGGGATGTGGAGAAGAGGGAATCCTGGCGCACTGTTGGTGGAAATGGAAATTAGTACAATTGCTGTGGAAAATAGTTTGGAGGGTCTCAAAATATTAAAAATGGAACTACTATATGATCCAGCAATCCACTTCTGGGTATTTATCTAAGGAAAATAAAAACACTAACTCAAAAAAATAAATCTACTCCCACATTTACTGTAGCATTATTTACAATAGCCAAGATATGAAAGCAATCTAGCTGTTCATTGGTAAATGAATAAAGGAAATATGAAATACACACATCAGTATTATTCAGCCACAAAAAGAATGAAATCTTCTCATTTACAAAAAAAAATGGGTGGATCTTATGGATCTTGAGGGCATTAATTTAGATAGTCAGGAGAAGACAAGTACCATATGATCTCACTTATATGTGAAATCTAAAATAAATGAATGAATGAATGAATGAATGAATGAATGAATGAATGAATGAATGTAAAATACCTGGCTCATACATACAGAGAAAAGATTGGTGGTTGCCAGAGGCAAGGCGTAAATGAGTGAAGTAAGTATATGGGGTCAACAGGTCCAAATTTCCAACTACAAAATAAGTCATGGGGATAGAATTATAGTGTGGTGACTGTAGTTAATAATACTTTATTGCATATTTGAAAGTTGCTGAGGGAGTAGATCAAAAAGTTTTCATCACAAGAAAAAAATGTGTATTTATGGATGGCGATGGATGTTAACTAGCCTTATCATGACCATTTTGAAATATATTCAAATATCAAATGATTATGTTGTATACCTGGAACTAATAAAATGTCATATTCTATTAAACCTCAATAAAGAACTCATCTGTAAACTATTTTTGTATAAGTACAAAATGCTACAGTTGTAACATCCATCAGATAATATATGTGGGTTTTCAATAAAATGAGCAAAGACATTGTATTTATATTTTTCACTTGCTAATTAATAATGAGATTTACTATGGTTTCACTCATTTATGGAACATAAGAAATAGCAGGGAGAGCGGTAGGAAAAGGAAGGGAAGAATGAAAGCGGGGATAAACAGAACGGGGAATGAACCACGAGAGACTATGGACTCTGGGAAACAAACTGAGGGCTTCAGAGAGGAGGGGGGTGGGGGATTGGGATAGGCCTGTAATGGGTATTAAGAAGGGCACGTATTGCATGGTGCACTGGGTGTTATACGCAAGTAATGAATCATGGAACATTACATCAAAAACTAAGGATGTACTGTATGGTGACTATCATAACATAATAACAAATTTTTTAAAAAATAATGAGATTTACAATTGAGATTTGAACTTTTTTATATAAAACATTTCAGCGCTTATTTCTTTTGTGACTTTATTCTTTTAAAAGCAATATTCTCTTTTTAACTAATATGAAAAAGTGATTTATATATGAAGGGCAGTATTTTCCAACTCTATTTCAGACTCATTTACAATTTGTTGACTTTTTTTTTAAAGATTTATTTAAGAAAGAGAGAGAGACAGAGGGAGACAGAGAGCGAGGAGGAGGGGCAGAGAGAAAGGGAGAGAGAGTCCTAAATAGACTCCTCACTGAGCTTAAAGCCCCATGTGGGGCTCGATCTCACGACCCTGAGATCACGACCTGAGCCAAAACCAGAAGTTGAACACTTACCCAACTGTGCCACCCAGGCACCCTGTCTTTTAATAACAATCAAAATTTGATACACTTTCTATATTAAAGTGAAATTTATAATGCAGTCAATTTCAGTGTTAGCCTACATGTTCCATAGTTTTAATGAAATGTTTAGAAAGGCCTCTTTAAGTACATAAATATTTGCTTATGTTTTATTCTAATACTTTATTATTTCATTTTATCTTTCTGGCATTAATTTTGATTTGTGATAAAGTTGCTTTAACTTAATTTATCCTAAGATGTTTTCTTTTTCTCCAACACCAGTGAATAAGCCATTAATTTTCCATTGCACTAATATACAAACTGTATACCGTTTTTCTTTTTTTTTTTTTTTCTTTTTTTTTAAAGATTTTATTTATTTATTCGGCAGAGACAGAGACAGCCAGCGAGAGAGGGAACACAAGCAGGGGGAGTGGGAGAGGAAGAAGCAGGCTCCTAGTGGAGGAGCCTGATGTGGGGCTCGATCCCAGAACGCCGGGATCACGCCCTGAGCTGAAGGCAGACGCTTAACCGCTGTGCCACCCAGGCGCCCCTGTATACCGTTTTTCTATGATAAATCAATTAGCAAATACCATTGGCAAATAGGAGAATGATATCAACATAATATAGGAAACTCATTGCTTCATGCATTACATGACTTTTTCAGCCCATTAATGTTCTATGATGTCAAATAGTAGGAGCTGAACATAATACAGTTAAATATATAATGTCACAGAGGAATGCCCATTAACATTACCTATTGACCCTGTGTCCTTCATTTTGTCTCAATTTGGCCATTGTTCTGCCTTGCCGGTATAGTTCATTCCAATTGTTTTGTATTTTTTTCTTATCTTCACAAATTAGCAGACTTAACCCTTATACACAAATTCAGTTTTATCTACTTGAAACACTTATGTGAGAGTTGGAGGGAAGACATAATATGGAGGCCTTATCCTCATTTATTTTTTAAGATTTTATTTATTTATTTGACAGAGAAAGAGCACAAGTAGGCAGAGCTGCAGGCAGAGGCAGAGGGAGAAGCAGACTCCCCGCTGAGCAGGGAGCCCGATGCAGGGCTCGATCCCAGGACCCTGGGATCATGACCTGGTTAAGTAGATGCTTAACCAACTGAGCCACCCAGGTGCCCCACCCTCATTGCTCTTGAAGCCCACAGTGAAGGTTATAGACATGTGAGACTTGGACAGCCACACTCAAAATTCCCTGTCCAAACTCAGCATCAAGACTCCTGAGAGACGGTGGTACTATCAGTGCTACAGAAACCGTGAGCTCTAGTTTACACCTATGAGATTATATACTCCAGGGATATGTCATGATTTCCAATCCTTTCCAACAATTTTGGAAGCACCAAATGTCTTATATTATTATAGTTTTATTGTCTCAAATATCTAGAACGATACCTTTTGCTGCACTATTTCCAAGAATTATATACTACTCATTATGAGTCACTTTACTCATCAAAGCGTATGGGAAAACAACAACAACAACAAACAAACAACAACAATAACAAAAACCTTGGGTAAATGGGTGAAGTCCACAATACAGGAAAACAAATGATACATCTGTTAGCTCGAAATAGAAAAGGTTAGTTGGCAATGTCATCACTGTTTTGGAACACCTGACCAGATACTTATAACGACAATAGTAGTGATGGTCACTGAGTAAGAGAACTTCACGCACTGAGAGTGAGAGAGATTCCATGAGATATCTTTTTAAAAATCTCAAGTTACCGACTAAGGGACAAACACCTGAGTGGCTAATGATATAGCTATAAAATCTGGGTCCCTAAAGAGCTTCAAGAATAAAAAATTCCCAACAATCTGCCCTTAAGTATTAGAATAGCCTGAAGGGACGGTACGGATTGGGATCCCTGACATTTTTTCAATGTCTGTTGTCCAAGCATAAGGAGGATAAAATTTATACTTGAAATAGAAAATGCATGTACTCCTTTCTGACATATTTGCCATTCTTACCTGAAAAACATTAGTGATGTTAGTAAGATACTTGGTTTCTGTTACAGTATAGATATTATAGTCCAAAAGTCTTCTAAAGGGAAATACCTAGGAAATAAATTTAAATCTCCAAAGAAAAGTATTCAAAAAATTCAGGCAGCCGGTATTTTGAAGGCGCTTATTATCTTATTTCAGTAATGATTGTTGATTATGGTAATTGATCATTTCAATAATTTCTTATATAGATAATTGGTAAGAGTAATTTAAGTACACTCCTATTTTAAATATTCTTAATTAGTAAAGCACATTTAAATAAATTACCATATTGTTGAAGGTCACACATAAGTATGGTTTGCCACAATTTTATAAAGTGATAGCACTTTATATTCTGTGAAATTTATCTTTAAGAATAGCTCAGCAACATATAAATAAGACATTTTAGGAGTAAACAATTTGTATAATAGAGCATATTTCTCAGTGTTACAACCAAAATCAAGCATATTTGGCCAAAAGTAGAATATAAAAAATTTGATGGCCAAAGATTGGTCACTTTACACAGAAAAAGCAGAAATGTTTTTCTTTGTGTTTAGCAATATACACAGAAGTGGAGAGAATGAAGATGTTGGAAAGAATAAAATGATGGACAAACAAATGAACAAACAGCACTTCTCGGTCTACTCAGATCACCTAAGTTAGCCAAGCTGATAAACTGGGAAACCCATTTTTATTATATGGCATACACTTGAAGAAAGGAAGGCAGGGAGAAATGGTAAGAAGGAGAAAATGATGGAGAAAAAAGTTTATTAAACACGGACTATACTTAAGTCACTTTATATTTGTTACGTCCTATACGTACTCTTATAACTAATATAAAATACATACATGGTCAACTAATAATTGACAAAGAAGCCATTAACACTCAATGGGGAAAGAATAGTCTCTTCAACAGAATGCTAAAATCCTAGACAAGTACACAAAGAAACATCAAATTGAATCACTATCTGGCACCGCTCACAAAAATTAGCTCAAACTGAATTAAAATCCCAAACGTAACACCTGATATAAAACTCCTAGAAGAAAACAGAGGAGAAGCTCTTTGACGTTGGTCATAATTTTTTTATTGTGACGCCAAAAGCACACACAAATCAAAAACAAATAAAACTACATCAAATGAAAATGCCTCTGCAAGGCAAAGTGTGTCATTCAAAGCTGTTGTTTCCTTGTTCATTTTCTGCTTAAATGATCTGTCCATTGCTATTAAGTGGGGTGTTAATGTCCCCTAATATTATTGTATTATTATCAGTGAGTTCCTTTATGTTTGTTATTAATTGTTTTATATGTTTGGGTGCTCTCAGTTGAGGACATAAATATTTACAATTGTTAGATCTTCTTGTTGGATAGACCCCTTTATATAGGGCCCTTCTTCATCTCTTGTTACAGTCTTTGGTTTAAAATCTAGAATGTCTGATATAAGTATAGCTACCCTGGCTTTCTTTAGATGTCCATTAGCGTGATAAATGGTTCTCCATCCCCTTACTTTCAAACTGCAGGTCTTTAGGTCTAAAATGAATCTCTTATAGGCAGCATATAGATGGGTCTTGTGGTGGTGGTTTTTTTTTTTAATCCATCTGTCTTTTGATTGGAGCATTTAATTCATTTACATTCAAAGTGATTATTGATAGGGGCACCTGGGTGGCACAGCGGTTAAGCGTCTGCCTTCGGCTCAGGGCGTGATCCCGGCGTTATGGGATCAAGCCCCACATCAGACTCCTCCGCTACGAGCCTGCTTCTTCCTCTCCCACTCCCCCTGCTTGTGTTCCCTCTCTTGCCTGGCTGTCTCTGTCAAATAAATAAATAAAATCTTTAAAAAAAAAAGTGATTATTGATAGATACGAATTTAGTGCCATTGTTTTACTGGTTAAGTGGTTATTTCTGGAGACTTTTTTAGGTTCTTTTTTTGTCTTTTTCACTTCTGGTCCTTCCCACTCAAAAGAGTCCCCTTTACTATTTCTTGCATAGCTGGTTTAGTGGTCACAAACTCCTGCTTTGTCTGGGAAACTCTTTCTCTCTCCTTCCACTCTGAATGACAGGCTTGGTGGGTATAACATTCTTGGCTACAGATTTTTCCCATTCAGCACGATGAATATATCATGCCACTCCCTTCTGGCCTGCCATGTTTTTGTGGAGAGATCTGCTGCTAACTCTGTCTTCCCTTGTAAGGTAGGGATTTCCTTTCCCTTGATGCTTTTAGGATTTTTTTCCTTATCTCTATATTTTGCAAATTTTACAACTTGTCTTGGTGTTGGCCAGCTTTTGTTGATTTTTTTTTTAAGATTTTATTTATTTATTTGACAGAGAGAGACAGCCAGCGAGAGAGGGAACACAAGCAGGGGGAGTGGGAGAGGAAGAAGCAGGCTCCCAGCGGAGAAGCCTGATGTGGGGCTCGATCCCAGAACACCGGGATCACGCCCTGAGCCAAAGGCAGACGCTCAACGACTGTGCCATCCAGGCGCCCCTAGCTTTTGTTGATTTTGATAGGAATTCTTGGTCCTCCTGGATTTGGATGTCTTTTTCCCCAGATTAGGGAAATTTTCAGCTATAATTTCCTCAAATAAACCTGTCTGCTTTTCCTTCTCTTCTTCTGATACTCCTATGATACAAATGTTATTATGCTTTACAGAGTTACTGGGTTCCCTAAGTCTACATATGTTATCCAATATTTTTCTTTCCCTCTTCTTTTCAACTTCATTATGTTCTATAACTTTATTTTTGATATTACTTATTCATTCCTCTTCTTTCATCCTTGTGGTCATTACAATCAGTCGGTTTCACATCTCAGTTATAGCGTTTTTTATTTCAGTTTGACTAGTGTTTAGGTCTTTTATCTCTGTGGTTAAGGGACTCACCGTGGTGTTTTCTATGGTTTTCTGAAGCCCAGCTAATATTATGATTGTTTAATTTCTGGATCAGACATATTACTTATATGTGTTTCGATTAGATCCCTAGCTGTGAACTTCTCTTGTTCTTTCTTTTGGGATGAATTTCTCAATCTTGCTATTTTGTCTAGGTCTTTGTCTTCTGTGTTTTAGGAAAGCCTGTTAAGTTTCTTGCTCCTGAGAGCTTTATTAAGAAGAGGTCATATAGTGTCTAGGGCCTGGCATTTCAGGAAGTGTTTCTGGTGTATGCTGTGTACACTCTGCTGGTCTGTTTTGGCTGCTCTTTCCCTCAGGTCAGTTCTCTGCAGAGTTTCTCCTTGCCTGCAGTGGGAAGTGTTTTGACCTTGTCCAGAATGTGACAAGTTTTAACTAGGTGTGCTTTGGTCTGCCTGTTAAAAGAAGCCTGATACTATTTCCACTAGAGCTGAAGTTTTGAAGTACCCTATGGTCACTAGACTTGGTGCATGTGGGGAGTCTATGCTGGTCTTTTGGGGGAGGGACCCACCACTCTGGTTCTCAGGCACACTTGCTCTAGTAAAGAAGTACCTTCAGAGCACCGTGGGGTAGGGCCTGGTGTAAGCTGCTCAGACCTCCACTTTTGGCACTGCACTGCTCACTGTAGTCAGAACATGCTGTAGGTGGGAGAGAAAAATGGTGCCAGTCCTCTCCCTCATCCCCTGAGGAGTGAGTTTGTGCCCACCCCTATCAGTAGTATTTCTAAATGGTAGCAATGAGCATTTTGAGATGACTTTAAATGATAATTTATAACATAAAATTTCAACATACTTCAGTGACTAACAAAATATGTGAAAGACTCGTATATTTAAAGTCCTAAATCATTGTTGAGAAAAATCAAAGACAACCTAAACAGAATGAATCTAAATATTCAATGTTGTTAAGTTGCCCATTCTCCCCATTCTGAGCAACAAATTTAACACAATTCTGATCGAAATAACAGCAAACGTTTTGTAAATATTGACACTATTTGCAAAGTTTATATGGAAATGTGAAGGACTAGAATAGCCCAAACACTTTTGAACAAGAAGAGAGTTGGCAGACTTGAATGCTCTGATTTTACTATGGTAATCAAGATTGAGTTACTGGCATGAGTATAAATGTTTAGATAACTGGAACAGAATAAACTACTCCAGAAGTAGGTCCATAAATTCACGATCAAATAGTGTTGTCAAATATGTAAATTTATGGAGAAACAAAGATAGTATTTTTCAAAGAATTGTGCTGTAACAGATAATCAAATGGGAAAGAATGAGTCTCGATCTCACACTGTATACAAAAATTAACTTCAAATGGATCTTAAACATGAATGCATTTTTTTTTCAGTAAAAAAAAAAAAATTCTGGGATCTCAATAAAATGGCATACTACTCAGCCAGGAAAAGGAATGAACTGATACATGCAACAGTGTATGGTTTTATGCCGAGTGAAAAAAGGTAGATGCAACAGATTACATACTCTATAGTTCCATTTATTTGATATTTTATAGAAAACATATTTGTAAGGGAGAAAAAGAGATCAAAGCTTCTCAGGGATTATGATTTGTGAGAGAGTATTGACTCTAAAGTGACATGAGTGTGTTTTTTGATTTAATGAAACTATTCCATATTTCCATTCTGAAGATGGTTTCACAATTGTGTATATTTATCAAAACTAATTGAAATTATACATCTTAAAAGGATGCATTTGTTGTACATGAACTATACTTCAAAAAATCTGACTTTTAAAAAGCAGTAAGAATATATGTATTTGCCATTAATAAGGACGAATGTTTTTATTAGAATTAGAGAGAGACATATGTATTAAAATGGTTCTACAAAAACTGTTTTTAATTCCCTAGAAGGCTTTTTTTTTAAATATCAAATTATAACTGTATTTAAAATGAAACCTCAAAATTTCCTCACATGTATATATTCCAACCACCAAGTTGACCAAAATTGGTAACGTTTTGGTATGAGTTTGGTTTATAGTCTAGGTATAGGAACTAAAAACAGGGGTGCCTGGGTGGCACAGCGGTTAAGTGTCTGCCTTCGGCTCAGGGCGTGATCCCGGCGTTATGGGATCGAGCCCCACATCAGGCTCTTCCGCTATGAGCCTGCTTCTTCCTCTCCTACTCCCCCTGCTTGTGTTCCCTCTCTCGCTGACTGTCTCTATCTCTGTCAAATAAATAAATAAAATCTTTAAAAAAAAAAAAAGGGAACTAAAAACACTATTTTCAAACTTATTTTTAAATGCCTGTATCTTATGATCAAAGTTATTTTTTTTAAGTTTTCAAGAAAGAGTTTAAATCTGCAACTGATTTACTTATTGTGATATTATAAAAAACCTAATTCCTTTTAAATGTAATACCTTTTGAAATGAAGAGATTTATCATTATAAGGATCAGTTTCTTTTTACAATATGAGGTTTTTTTTTAAAGTAAAATTATGAAGGGCTATATCTTGTTTCTATATCAGAAGAAAGAATTTACCCTCAAGTTTTAGCTCAAATCATCCAATTAATATCAATAAATGATCAAGAAGCATGGAGAAGATATATTCTTAGATAACAATCATTTATATTATTTTGGAGAGGTAGCAACTCCATAATGGGATTTACAAATTAGAACAGTATTTCCTCAACATGAAGGCTTACATTATAAAAAAAATACAGTATACAATGTTTATGGTAAAATGTTAAACATCTTCATAGGTTATAAATTATTCTTAGATTCATATATTATGTTTCTAACTAAAATAGTCCAGCTATTTTGAAAGAACAAATCATTAGAGTCTATATATAACTTACAAATCTTTTGAAAGAATAAATGAAGTGCTAGATATTGTTAAAAATACAATTTAGAGTTTCAAAAAACTATAATGACATTTAATGAAAAAATAAAGGAAGGAAATCATTAGCTTGGTAGCCTCCAAGGAAATCAGTGGTACTGATAACTAAATAATTAGAATTGGGATTTTGTGAACATCTTTATTAACCTTATATTAATTTGCAAAGTGAGGATAAAAAATAGAAAAAGCCTGATTCCCAGAAGTTACATTGAACAATGCACAAAATAAATAGGAATCATAATAAAAGTGATGGTCATAAAATGTACAACAAAATGAAACTTTATGGTTTCTCATAATCAAACTAAAATGGGATTTTTTTTAACAGAATAGTGTATCTTGTAAATTTCTCCTTTGTAAGTTGATCAGATTGCTCAATATAATAATAGTAGATATGGTGAGAGAAAAATACATGTATTGTGCATATGTATAATTTTACACATAAATATCTATGTCAAAATATATACACAATGTCTCTAGGACCATGATAAATCTCTAAACTAACTTATTGCTATTCATGTTTCTCAGGGAAGTGAATGATGAATGAAAGTGGCATACGTGTTTTAAATAAAGCCACATGGTCATTATGTAGCTATAGGTTTGCAAAAATAATTAATGTAGTTGGAATGAAAAGGCATAATAAAATTTCTAGAGAATTTAGAATGACATTATCATGTATTTCATGGAAGTTATTTTTTCTTGTGTTACTCATGGTTAATTTCTTTGCTGTCCATAAATAGAGAGATGAGCGCTAGATTATACATTCAACAGAATCACCTACCACTACCTACTAATTCTGTAGTCAGTGTGAAGGAATCTGAATGTTTCCCTAAATGTGCAGCCTCACGAAGAGTAGCTATTATTACCACTGCTTTCATATGTATTTATGAGATAATTTTGTCAAAAGTAATTCTAAAAATATAATTGGAAATAAGAAATTAAAATCTGGTCAATTGTCAACTAAAATATATCCAGTCAACACTACCAACCACAAATCAGGATTTGAGGATCATTAATACCACATTTACTAAAAATATTATAGTTTCCAACCTGCTGTACCGTATAGATAACTTGTCCACTTCATTTACATCAAGGCTTTCTGAAATAATGATGGCAAAAGTCATGGCGGATGGAATCAGTGTATTGTCATTATCACAATGTATATTTTGAAACACTTTTTTAAGTTTCATGAACCATTTTTTTAAATGCTTCATATGCATTATCCCTTTTAACCCTCAAAAACCTATGCAATGGGAAATATTAATCACATTTCACAAATAAACAGTAAGTCACTTGTTGGAAGTTAATTAACAACAGGTCTAGAATATCTTGTCATCTCTTAGTCCAAAACCAGTGTTCCTAATGACTGTGCATGTTAATAGTGAAAGAGGCCTTAGATATTATTTTACCATTGTATAAAGAAGTTGAATCCCCGATGTTTTATAACTTGTCTAAAGTCAAGTAAAAAGAGAACTAAATTAGATTCTAAATTAAGTGATTTCTTAGTCTATAGCTATTTCTTACATAATGGTTTATTTTGAGCACATTTTGTCATCAAGGTATTTTTATCTAAAAAAGTAAATTTAAAGAAACATTATTTAGAAATTGGGTATACTAATTAAAATCTACTCATTTTCCCCTTAAAGTAAAAAGAAGGTAAATTCATTACTCTCAAATTTATTCACTCATTCTCCCAAATTTATGCTTCTGGGGAAAATTGTCATTTATATTTAATCCAAATGAAACTATGAAAAGGGGGACATTTAGAAGATAAATATCAGCATTTCCACAATTGGACTATATAGTCCAAAATCTGTGGAATCTCAAAGTATTTACCATTCTGCCCTTTTCACAAAATAAAGACAAAATTTAAATAAGGCAATACTCTAAGAACTTTATATATATTTTAATCTCCATACTACTTTAAGGCATAGAATTTATCTTGATTTACAGATAAGAAAGCTGAATTTTAGAGAAGGTTAAGTCACATACCAAAATCATATAGCTAAAACAGAAGAAACAACTGTCAACCCCCAAATCCACTTCCTTTTTAAATTCTTTACCATATAATCAACATTCTTTCTTATCGCAGGAAGAGTGGTACAAAGGAATAATGTATTTTTGTAATAGAGACATAACATTTCACCTTTTAAAAGGGTATTGGTTAAACTACCAAGGGAATGAATATTTAATTATGAAAACATAGCTTAATTATGTTATCTCATTAATGAGTTCCAAAAGGTCAGTAAGGTGTTTCTGAATGCTACCACCAAGAGACACCTCAAATCAGAATACTGATCACAATTTAATAAATGTGAAAACTCAAAATGTACATTAATATAAATATGCTTTAAACCTTCAGAGTTCTCTGCCATGTCAATATAGTGAATTAAAAATTTAGGTTTTTGATACTCTACTGTCTCATGCGGTATGACTACATAAAATAAAGTGGTTTAATTATCAACAGAACCACATCTTCTACATGGGGCTTAGAGAATCAGTCTCATTATCACAGTTTCCCTGATTTTCACCACAAACACGAAAAAAACAATTTCCTTAAATGATCACTCACTCTATTAATGCTGTTATGACAACTTTGACTGTTTACAAAATGCATAATTTATCCTCAAAATCAACACTTTTAAAACATTCAAATAAAAGACATATTTTTAATTCAAAAAAGGAAATTTCAAAAATAGTGAGAAGACAGATGATTGTTAGATTAAAGGTACTATATAGTTTTGGAAGGCAACTACTTTGAAACCATCGATATACAGATGTGTAATTTCTGATATTTACTTTTTAAAATCTAGTACTTTTATGTCATAAATCAGGCATTCAAGGTATTTACAATCAATTTTTTAATGTCTTAATTGTCTAGTAAGCTTAATACTGACTCCTGGAAAGATCTAGTTATTCTTGATTTGTTCCCCCAGATTCATTCTCTACCTTTCTCTGCCTCTTCCAAGACCAGGAGGATTGTATCACCCATATTACGTTTTTCATTAGGTTCTGTGGATGCAAGTCACCAGCTGAAAATCAGACTAGGCAGAAGCCAGCGGTTGGCATATTTCTCTGCATACCCCTGCTCCGCCCCATCAGATCTCTGGAAGTATCTAAGCCTCCATACCTCTAACTGCCACACTGCTCTAGTTATATCATTCCCTCCCCTTTGCCCCTTCAACCCTATGGGTAGAAACTGCCTCCCACTGTTGCTAACCTTTGGATGCCTCACCATCCCTTACTAGTTCTCTTAATGTGTTTCAGCCACTATAGATCACCTTCAGTTTAACCTGAGTGTGTCATCTGTTTCTAGTGCAGGACTCATATGTATGAATACACAAAATATACAAATTTATATATATTATTTATATATATGTTATATTTAATATAAATATATACATATAAATTATATATATATAATTCTTTTGTAACACAATTTCCTAGCTATATAGACATGAAAAAAAAACATAAAATGCCTTTTCTCATGGAATTTACATTCTGATTGAGGAGACAATCACCAAACTTATAGTATGCAGGATGGTGACAGTACACAGGAGATATATAATATAAGGAAGGGGCATAGGAAATATCAGAGGTTGGATATTGCAGTGTTAGATGGGTTGTCCAGTAATAGCCTGAGAATTTAGCAGTTGAGAAAAAACTTAAAGGGAGTTGTGCAGATATCTGGAATAAGAACATTTTAAGAGTACAGGCTTTCTTTAGTATTTCTTGAAAAGCAAATTTCTGTGTAACAAATTCTCTCAATCTTTGTTTAACTGAGAATGTATTTTATCTTCATTTCTGTAAGGATAGCTTTACTATATATAGAATTCTAGAATGGTATTTTTTCAGCAATTTGAATTTATTGCCCCACTGACCTTAGGCCTTCATTATTTCTGAAAAGTGGTTTTTCTTTTGCAGCTTTCAAGATATTCACTCTTTCCTCTAACAGTTGAGTTTGATGTCCTATATGTGGATCTCTTTATTTTTATTCTTTGTTTTACTGCTTGCATCTGTAGATTGTTTTTTAATCAAAATTGGGACATTTGCAACCATTATGTCCTTGAATAGTTTTTTTTCTCCCTTTGCTCTCTTTTTTTTTTTGGATTCCTAAAGCATGTGTGTTGGCCATGTTTCATGGTCTCTGAGGCTTGTTCATTTTTCTTTTTCTATTCACTATTTAGATAATTATTACTGATTTCTCTTCAATTTATTTCATATTCTGCCTCAAATATGCTGTTTAAACTCATCTGAATTTATTTCATTTGTTCTCTTTTCACAGACAAAGCTGTCATTTTTTTCAATGCTTCCAATCTCTTCATCGAAATTCTCTTTGTGTTCAGTCAGGGTCATCATGCTTTACTATAAACGTAGTTTCCTTTACATCACTGGATATATAATAGCTTCTTTGGAAGTCTTTGGAAGTCTGGGCCAATTCAAAGACTATATATGCTGACTACTTTTTTTTTCTGAATACGGATCATCCTTTCCTATTTATTTTCGTGTCTTATAATTTTTTGTTTTAAAGTGGACATTTTAGTTAATATACTTTAGCAGCTCTGCATTCTTACTCTTTTCAAGGATTGTTTTTGCTGCTTTTCGTTTGCTGCTTTAGAAATGTGTCAGGACTGATTTGGCTGAGTCCTTCTCCTCTGCAGTGATTGGCCACTGATGTCTCTACTTTAAGTCTGGATTCCTAGAATTAGTCCCTCTGTATGTAAAGCTTCAGAGTCAGCAAATGATTGGTGACTTGTTGTTCTTAAATATCTCAAGCCAACAGAGTTCCTACAATTTGCTGATGGATCTCTGTCTAGATTGTGTGCAGTTCCTGTGCCTGTGTGTGCAGCCACTCGGTCAGCTAAAGATATATGGGCAGCTTTGGTCCTCTCCTTTCTTCCCTGCACATGCATACAGAAGGTAGTCATGTATGCGTAGAAAGTTTATCATGACCTGTAAAGCTGTCATATACCTAGGATATCCCTATGAAATACCTGGTTACTCTGATGGTTTACTGCTTGTCTCAAATAATAATGCAACCTCAGTCCAGCATAACCTCTGGCCTTCCTTATTTGCTTGCCACTGAGATTTCTACCTTTTCTGACAAAGTCATCAGGCATGGCTTTTTCAGTTTTTTTGCCCTTAGTTCCAAATTGAGATCCTTTTAGCAATAAATTTGTCTCACCCTGATAGAATTACCATCCTACCACCTGGTAAGAAAGTCACAGATACTCATTGTTCTTACCTGGAGATCAGTTTTTCATAAATGGCATGTTTCTAAATTTCTTGTTGACTTTGGTCAATCTCCAGAGACCCAAAATGACTTTTTTTGGACAATTTCATCCAGCTTTTTCATTATCTGTGGAGAGTATTTTCCAAGCTCCTCACAACGCCATACCAGAACCCTACCTCCCAAAAAAGGGTTTTGACTAGGGGATGACATGACCTGGCCTGTGTTTTAAATAATATGGATATTTTTTATCTTAAGTGAGAAAAAGAAAAAAAGTCAGTTAGTCGAGAACCTATCACAGTAATCCAAACAACAAATGTTGCAGATTTACACAAAAGTAACAGTAGTGAACACTGAGAGATGTGGTATCTAAAGAGTTTGCTGATGGATGGCTATGCAGTAAAAGAGAAAGACTCAAAGGATAATTCTAAGACTCATGCCCACACATTAAGAATGAGTTTTCATTTACTATAATGGAAGAATCTGCAAGGGGGTAAACTTGAGGGATATTTATGACTATCAGCACATTAGTTTAGAGCCTATAAGGGTTTTTTAGAGAGGGAGGGGTGTAGGGGAAGAGGGAAAAGGAGAGAGAGAGAGAGAATCCCAAGTGGGCTCCACACCCAGCATGGAGCCCAATGCAGGGCTCAATTTCACAACCCTCAGATTATGACCTGGGCTGTAATCAAGAGTTAGATGCTTATCATATGAGCCATCCAGGCACCCCTGGGGCCTATAAAATTGTAATACTTATTTTACTTCTAGATATCAAGTCAATAGTTAAACATGCAAGTTTGGAATTTAGGGAGGAGGTCAAAGATGTAGAGAAAAATACAGCATGCATCAGAATATAGAATACGGGTTGAATTTAAAAGCATTGATTGAGATTATAAAAAAAAGAATACATCAAAAGAAGAGATTCAAAAATTGATGTATGGGTCATACCAATGTTTAGAAGTCATAAAGATTAGGAAGAACAATCAGTGGAGACTGATAAGGATCATCCAAAAGGCAAGTTCCCAATCTTGGCAAGTCTACTGGAATCCAAGTGAAAATGTTGATTTAAAGGAGAGAAGGATCAACTTTATCAAGTGTTCCATTAGATCAAGCAAGATAAGGACTGAAAAACTCTTCGTTTAGCAATGCAAAAGTTCTGGTGACCTTAATAATAGTCGTGAGGCAAGCAGTGCCTGGGTGGCTCAGTCATTTAAAAGTCCAACTCTTGATTTTGGCTCCAGTCATGAGATTGAGCCCCGCATCAGACTCTACCCTAGGTGCAGAGCCCACTTGGGATTTTCTCTCCCTCTCCCTCTGCCCCTACCCCACCTCGTGCTCGTTCACTCTCTCCCCACCTTCCTCTATTAAAAAAAAAATTTTTTTTTTGAGGCAAAGCCTGATTGGAATTGTTTAGGAAGTAAATGGGAGAAGAATTGGAAATAATTTATGGGAATTTTTTTTTCAGTTTTCTGTTATTATAAGGGGAAAAAAAGATGCAATAGGATGGATTTTAGTTGGAGTATTGGGTTACTAGAGAAATGTTTGTTGTTGCTTTTAAAGATGAGAGAAAATAATGGGTTTTATAGGGAATGACTGATTACTGTGGAGGAAAATAACAACTGAAGAAAGAGAACGAATATTTAGTGGAAAAATAATCAGTAGGGGGGTGAGATTTAGTGCACTAGTGAAGTTGTTCACTTGGACAAGGAGCAATGGAAATTAATCCATAGGGCAACATAGAATATATGGCCAAAGATGCAACAGGAGATGGATAGGGTGGTGAGGAACCAATCCTATTAGATTTTAGTAAAGTAAGAATTAAAGTCGTTGAGTGTGAGTAAAGACAGGCCAATATTGGAAAATTGAGGAAAAAGAGGATAAGTTAACGAGATACTCATCTAGGAGGATAAAAGAACAAATGAACAAGAAATCAAATGGTTTGAAAGGTAACTTTAATGGTCCACTTGAAATTAAAATTTGCAAATCTGAAGTCAGACCAGAAGATATGATCATATGTTTTAACCCGGTCACGTTTAACTTTTCAGATGCAGTCACTGAGTAGTAGGCATAGTGTTCGATTTTCGGCATTTTGGCTTTGCTAAGAGAGAACTACAAAGCAAATGGTCAAGTTAGTGAATTATGTACACCGTAAATAACATGATTATCAGTGAAACTGAAGATAGAGAAGGCAAAGAGGGAGGCTCTGTGGGGGATTAAGAACAGGGCAAAGATGTTAGAATCAATAAATTATAGGTCCAGTACGGTCATGGGAGTTTAGAAGCTGAGATACTAGGAGTGAACTGAAAAGGCCAGAGGTGGAGGCCAGAGACTGGGATGGTTAGATTCAGATCACGTAGGGGTTGTAGGCACTGATAATGACCAGGAGCATCAACGTGGGCAGCTAAGGAAGGAGGGTAAAAAAGATCTTTGGAAGGAGCTAAAAAGAAAGCTATTTTAAAAGATCACCTAAGTGGACATCAAAATCAACAAAATTTGTGTCAAGAAGTATTGCAGACCACTTCACACACATTTGGAGGGCTATCATTAAAAATAAAATAGTGGACAATAACCAATGTTAGCAAGGATGTGGAGAAATTGGAATCGTGCGAGGAAATCATGCATTGCTGGTGGGAATGTGAAGTGGTGCTGTCACTGTAGATTTGATACAGAGATTCCTCAAAAAATTAAAGATAGAATTACTGTATGATCTAGCAATTCCACTTCTAGGTATATACCCCAAAAAATGAAATCGGGGTTTTAAGCAATATTTGTACACCCATGTTCATAGTGGCATTATTCACGATGGCCAAAAGGTAGAATCATCTCAATTGTCCAATGATGAATGAATAACCAAAATGTGGTGTGCGCACACAATGGAATATTATTGAGCCTTAAAAAGGAAAGAAATTTTGATACTTGCTAGGCATAGATGAACCTTGAAGACAGTATGCCAAGTGAAATAATCCAGATGCAAGAGTACAAATATTGTAAGATTCCACTTATATGAGGTACCTAGACTAGTAAAATTCACAGAGGCAGAAAGTAGAGTGGTTGCCGGGGCCTGAGAGAAGAGAATTGGGAGTTATTGTTAATGGGTACAGAATTTCAGTTTGGGATGATGAAATCGCTCTAAAGCCAGCTTGGACGGTGGGGATGGTTGCACGACAATGTGCATGTATTTCATGCCACTGAACGGTATATTTTAAAATAGTTAAAATGGTAGATTTTATGTTATATATCTTACCATAATAAATTGAACACACATACACTCAACAACAAAAAAGACAGTATTGGAGAAAGCCTGACCAGAACCTAAAATTTTTGAGGAATAAGAAAAATTGAGCTTTTCTGTTATCAGAGGTACTTTTAAAAAATGGGATTCTGGGGCGCCTGGGTGGCACAGTCGTTAAGCGTCTGCCTTCGGCTCAGGGCGTGATCCCGGCGTTCTGGGATCGAGCCCCACATCAGGCTCCACCGCTATGAGCCTGCTTCTTCCTCTCCCACTCCCCCTGCTTGTGTTCCCTCTCTCGCTGGCTGTCTCTCTGACACATAAATAAATAAAATCTTTAAAAAAAATGGGGTTCTATACTAGATTAAGTTTAAAAACCTGGAAATTATAGAAACATAATTACATGAGCACAGCATGAGAATTCTAAGAATTTGAAGAATTGCCTTACAGATCTTAATTTTCTTAAACTGAAAAGAATGTGATTTCCTGAGAGTGCTGAGAGGAAGTAATGGCATTTTTGGTAACAAACTTGAAAGTAGAGAAATTCTGCAGTTACTCTTTTTGAGAATGTAGGAATGAGCTAGCCGACAGATGTGTCTATCGCAATTTAGATCCTCCTGTTTGAGCTTTAACAAGCTGTATTAGCACTAATCTACTGTGTGCTGTCATTTTTATTTCGCAGTACCAAACCCCATGCATTACGCAATATATGACAAATATATGAAGAAAATATAATCAACGACAGGATGGTGTGCATCCTACAGGGGTTCTCTTTCACCCACACCCCCAATAGTCTGCACTTCATTTCCTTTATGTATTACTCTGGAAACTCACTTAACATAGTCTCTCTTTCCAGGGGTCCCTGAATAGAGCATGAAGATTCTTAAGAGTTGCATCTAGATATATTACTGTGCATTAATTCAATAACACACACCTACGTACACCCACACACACGTATGCACGTGTGCAAATTGCCTTGAGGAAGAACATTGCACATGAAACGCACTCACCAAATATTGTGGGACATATACTGAATGAATACCAAGGTAAAAGGGGAAACCAAGAAATGAGATCTTACAACTTTGGGTGCAGTTCTCTTTCCATTACACCCCATGATTTTCCCTAAGGCAATTATATAATTAACAACTAGGCAAAATAGATGCTGTCTAAAAAGGTCCAAACATATTATGATACTAATTCCCCATTGGAAAAAAAAAGTTAGTTTCAGTTATGCTCTGTTACTTATACCAATTATTTAAAATTAATTTACAGAAGTTTCTATAAAAGTATATAATAGAGTTCAAATTCTTCATCTTAAAAATGAACTAGAAAACTTCCACAACTAAAATTATATCAATTTAATTTAAAAATAGAGCTAAAAACTGTTTTCTGAATTTTGTTCTAAATTACATTTTCAATTGCAACTCTCTTTTCAATTCACACCTGACTGAATTCATAGTTCACATTACTTGTGACTATGGGGAACAAGGAAGAATCCTAAAATCATTTATGTTGAGGACAATTCTTCATTTTCATCCTTTGAGACTAATAAACAAAAAGGAAGGCTAGTTTTGTAATAGAAGCCATACTGAATACTAATCTAATGAGCTAAAGTAAAATCTTCTTAGCTCAGTGGCTGAATGTATCTATCTCTTTGCCAATCATTGTTTTGGTTAACTAAATAATTAGCATTTTTATCATATTAAAAGAGCCTTAATTATATTAGTCCATATTTTAAAGTATAGGGAAGAATATGAATATGGTTTCAGAATTGAAGAGTAGGTTTGTACACTTGAGAATATTTTCCTTCCAAATTAAGATATGAAACTCAAAGAAACCAGTAAACAAGATACATTGAAGGTTGACATTTTAACATTATGGCATGTAAAAGTACATTAAATTGATGTGTGTAAAATTTTTGAAGTTAAAATATATAAATATTACTTCTGCCACTCTCATATACATGTTTTCTTTTTACATACACACATAATAGAAACATGAATAATATATATAATACAATACCAATCACATACATACGGCAGAAATCTTCAATATATTTGAATATACTTTAAGTTATTTGTGACAGTGAAGCTTCAGTTGTGCCATATGTCAAAAGCCAAAGATATGCTCCTTGTGGTACTGCATGCATTTCAGTGTGGCCCAAACACAAGCAATATGCTCTTTACATAAGAAATCTTACTTAACCTCTTCACTCATTGTTTTCTGACATGTCTAGGTAGACGGAAACTTGAGTATGTTATATATCTGTTACACTGTTTCCCCAGCAACACCTTCTTCAGGACTAAAATGTGTTGCACGCTTCACTAGTAATCACAGGTAATCAAAGTTGCTTCTTAACTCAAATTTTATCTAACAAGAAAGAAGCAAATGGCATAAAAATTTTAAAACAAAAACTTTTTTTAGTTATTTGAATATACTGTATCATCTGCTTGCTCTTCTCTTTCTGGAATAATCTAAACAAATTAAATCAGGTAGCTCAAAGGTTCCTCTGCTCTAATGTTTGACTTCCATTCTGGCACCGTGACACTGGACTCTCCACTGATTTCTAAATTGCTTTATTGTGTAATTTGGGAGGACTAGAGGAATAGAATCTACAATCAGAGGCAGCTGGTCGAAACAGGTGTTGCAGAAAATTATAATCCTACTTTGATTAATCCTGTTTTTTACAGCCGCCCTCCAGTTATGCATGACAGGTATCCAAATAATCAAACATACAGTCTTCATTGCAACAATCTGAGTAACTGTCAGGAGAAACATCAGGAATTACCGAAGCATTGATGCCAAAGTAATGTGTGTTTCATGAAATCGGCTTTTGTTTTTCCATCATTTCTTGAATTTTCTGGGGAAAAATGTGTGTGTGTGTGTATGCACACACACACACAATCACACACATCATTGTAAAGCTGTGCATTTTTCTGTTCATAATGGTGGTTTTCAATAACCCACTAAATTTTCTTTTCAAAATAATTTTAAAATGCTGCTTAGTGTTAACAGGTCCATGGTAATTATTATATGCAGCATCTGGAATACAAATACATCTGTAACAAGGCATATACAATATTAAGGATCTCTATCTATATAGTTATTAAAACATTGTGTGATTTTCATGTGTATGTCAATATGTTGTTAACGCATTCCTTCTCCTGACCTGCTTTATTTCCTAACACATAGCAATCACATCCTGACAAGCATGGCTCATTGGAGCTGTCCAGCATTCAGTCCTTTTGAGAATGGTGCTGTTAGTATATTTGGTATGAGGATTAGCTCATAAGTGAGTTCATGTGATTGAAGTTAATCCCCTCAGTACAGCCAAGGAATGAAAAAAAATTTCCTTGCCTCATTTTATAAATCAACTCTGGTTAAGTAAATGAATCATTAAGATAAAAACAGAACAGTTAAGATATGTACAAACAACTGTGTATTTATTAGACTTAGCGAGGGAAGTACCTTAGTCATTTCTCAATCTTTGACCCAGCTTTCCCTGGTAAAAATAAGTAAACATTATAATGTATCTTGACCAAATATGATGCTTTAGCGACATGAGGTGCTAACATATGTTATTAATACATTAATATATTTTACTTACATATATTTTCAATGTGAAAGTTTGAGATTCCAAACTTTTAATGCTTCAAAATTGTTATATTATTGCTTTTAATATTTCACAAAATGTCTTAACTTTCAACTTTACTTATATGGAATTCATTAGCACCATGATAATGGGAGCAATATCCTATTTTGCATCTGAAAAGGAGATAACCTTGATTTGACGAATATTGTAAGGATTATATTAGAACTCTGATCTCAGCTTTTTAGCAACCAATGGATAGTTTTAAAAAATGAAATAAAGAAGCTTAGCATTTGAAATGGTTTTGAAATACCCATCTAATTGTTTTTGAGTCATTTTTTTTAACAAGATTTTATTTATCTATTTGAGAGAGAGAGACAGAGAGAGTGAGAGCACAAGCTGGGGGATGGAGTAGAGGCAGAGGAAGAAGCAGACTCTACCCTAAGCAGGAAGCCGCACACAGTGCTTGAACCTGGGATCATGACTTGAGTCTAAGGCAGACGCTTAACTGACTGAGCCACCCAGGTTCCCCCTTGAGTCAATATTTTAAAATAAATATTTGAGATATATAAAATGGATATGTTATTGAAATTAAATGTCATTGTCACATGATATGTGTCATATATGCCATTGGCTATATTTGCAAAATTCAATTATTGTTTGAAGTTAACTTATTTTCACTTTATTCTTCTCCTTCCACTACTACAATAGTCAACCTATCAAAGTTATATATAAATTGTGAATTGGACCAAGACAGACCTCATATTTGCTATCTACTTCAGTAAAAATACTTTTTCAGGGGTGCCTGGGTGGCTCAGTCAGTTAAGCGTTTGCCTTTGGCTCAGGTCACGATCCCAGGGTCCTGGGATCAAGTCCCATGTAGTGCTCCCTGCTCAGTGGGGAGTCTGCTTTTCCCTCTGCCTCTCCCCTTGCTCTTGCTCGCTTTCTATCTCTCTCTCCAATAAATAAACGAAAATATTTAAAAACTGCTTTTTCAATAGGGCTTCAAGTTAAGCATCAACCTTAAACTTAAACGTAAGAGTTTATCAAATCTTTCTACTTTATTTAGTGACTTTGGAATCACTGTTTAGATTAGTGTTTTCATTAAAAATGAAGGATCATTTATCTGCAATCCAATTCCAGGAGCATTATTTTTAGAAAGCTCTTAAAGTACTTGGAGATTTTTTTTTTTTTTTACTGTTTTTGAGAGAAATAATCATGTTAATGTGACATTTTAGGTAACAAATATGTATAGAGTAAATGTAGACATTTCTGTACTCACAGTTTAATTCTTTTCCTATTTTCCTTTAAATCCTATTTCATCAGGAGTTTGGCCCACACAAATCCACAGAAATGGTTCTTTTTTTTTTTTTAAAGATTTTATTTATTTATTCAACAGAGACAGAGACAGCCAGCGAGAGAGGGAACACAAGCAGGAGGAGTGGGAGAGGAAGAAGCAGGCTCATAGCGGAGGAGCCTGATGTGGGGCTCGATCCTGTAATGCCGGGATCACACCCTGAGCCGAAGGCAGAAGCCTAACCGCTGTGCCACCCAGGCACCCCCATAGAAATGGTTCTTAATCTAGGTCAGCAGTGACCCCCGCAATCTAGTGGTTATCACTGTACACAACCTACCAATAACTGAACAGAGCAGTCTTTCCTTCCCGGATGTACATTCTCACTTGGATTCAAGCATTCTATTCCTTCTGCATTCCCTCCTATTAGACTTGTTTTGTCTTAGTCTCCTCTCCTGGTTCTTCTTCAAATCCCCATCATCTTAACTTCAGTGTACCCAGGGACTAAGCATTAGAACGCCTTGTCTTTATTCATGCTAATTCTCTTGGTCAACACATTTAACACCAACCTTTTAAATGACATTTATGTATTTTTAAAAACCTGAGAATATAGATCTCGAATCTGGGACTCTCCCCTGAAATATAAATCGTAGGCTACTATAGAATTTATACAACTCCAACCAGAACTGTAATGATCATTTCAGATGTAACGTGTTCAAAATTAACCTTAAAATGTTCCTTCAAAATCCTGTTCACTCGCAAAGACTTCTCTGTCTTGGTGAATGCCAGTTCTTCACTTTTTATTGCTTCAGCCAAAAATATTGACATTATCCTCTGCTTCTCGTTTTCATTTGCAATCCACCTTTTGTCCAGAAACTACTTCTGTTGGCTCTATCTTCAATATATTCATATACATACATAGACAAAATCTGGCTGCTTCTCGTGACCTACATCAGCAACCCCACTTCCAAAATGCCATCTCTCGTCTGGATCAGTGTAGCAGTCTCCTGTTTCCTCATCTCCTCTTACCTGTTTATACTCTGTTCTAACCAGAATAGTCAGAAGAATACTTTAGAACTCTGAGGTCTGGTTATCCCTTTGCTCATTCGTCTTGTTTCTTAAATCCCACATATGAGTGAAATCATATGATAGTTGTCTTCCTTTGACTGACTTATTTCATTTACCATAATAGTCTCTAGCTCCATTCGCATCATTGCAAATAGGAAGATTTCATTCCTCTTCATGGATATGTAATATTCCATTGTGTATATCTACACCACATCTTCTTTATTCATTCATCAGTCAATAGTAGGTTAAATAGGTGTTGGGGATTAAGGAGTGCACTTGTGGTGGTGAGTGCTAGGTGTTGTATGGAAGGGTTGAATCACTATATGGTACACCTGAAACTAATATTACATTGTATGTTAACTAACTGAATTTAAATAAAAACTCAAGGGGTGCCTGGGTGGCTTGTCAGTTAGGCATCTGACTCTTGATTCAGGCTCAGGTCATGATCTGAGGGTCATGAGACTGAGCCCCGCCTCAGGCTCTGGGCTCAGGGGGAGTCTGCATGAGATTCTCTCTCTCCCTTTCCCTCTGCTCCTTCCCCCACTCATGCTGTCACACTCTCTCTCTAAAAATAAATAAATCTTTTTAAAAAGACCCAAAAAATATATAAAGTCTGGTTATATTGCTTTTCTACTGTAAGCCCTCTACTGGCCTGCTATTTCCCAAGATAAAACTCTCCCCCTCCCCACACCCAAAAAACCCCAAGCCATTTCCTATAAGGCTTTATATGATTTGTTCCACACTCTTATTCATGGGTACAATTTAATATTGCTCTCCCCCTTCTAACTTCACTCCAGACAGAAAGAGCTCACTGCTTTTCTGACATTTATTTCTTCCCAGATCTCTACAGGACTTATTCCTTTCCACAAACAGGTCCTTATGCAAATGCCACTTCGTGGTAAGTACTTCCCTAATTTCCCTATTTAATACTACAACTCCCAGCACTGCTTTTCTCCCACCAACACTTTAAATATATTCATTCATGTTACTTTGAGATAATTTCAGAATTACAAAAAAGTTGCAAAGGTGGTACAGAGATTTTTATATATTCTTCACCCAGATTCCTCTAATGTTAACAATATACAAAACATAGTCTATTTCCCAAAACTGAAAAAAAAAATGGTACTGTACTACTAGCTCAGTAACATTGAAACAGCACTAATAAATAAACAATCATTTAGATAGTGCCAGTTTTTCAACTACTGTTTTTTACTGTTTCAGAATCTAAGGATACCACAGTGCATTTAGACATCATGCAGTCATGCATTAGTCTCACCGATGTCCTCTTCTCTGGGGTCATTTCTCAGTTTTTCCATGTTTTTCATGACCTTGACACTTTTGAAGAATACTAATCAGGTATTTTGTAAACTATCCCTCAGTTCAATTTGACTAAAGTTTTCTCACTATTAGACTGAGGTTATGGAGTTTTGTTTTCTATTTTTAGGTAAGAAGAGGTGAAAGTTATCTATGTGTATTATTTGGATTTCCTCTAACAGGAATGTTTATCTCTTCCTCCTTATTTATTCATTTAATCATTTATCATTTAATCAGTATGCATTTATGGCTATTATTGGATATATAAAACTGCCTTTGTTTTGTTGATCAAATTGTTCCAGATTTTGCCAGTGGGAGGTTCTTAAGGTTGGCTCTGTGTCTTTGTTTTTTGTTTTGTTTTTTAGCACCTCCTTACTTTTTGGCAATGCAAGATACTTGTCTCATGTTGTACTTTTGCTTCCACAGTACTAAACTCAACCATCTCTGCAAGAAATTGCTGAGTCTAGGCTTTCTCAGTTGAGAAATCTAGGAAATATATGGTATCTACTAACCCATGAATACACTCCCACACACATCTAGATTTATTTCTGTATTTGTGTATCTGTATAAATATCAAAGTGAACATGAGCTCATATTGATATCTCCAACACTGATTCCTCCAGAACCACAGGGTTCATTCTAGCTTTTCTTCCTTTCTCTGAGGATGAGAAACCTGATTTCCATTAACTAAGATTTATTTACTTATTTGTTCAATCCTAGTATACGTGTAAAGTAATTTCGGAAATGCTCTAATAAATGAGAGTGTGGTATTTATGTTAAATCTTTTGCATCCAGTCGTAAAATAGCCAGTTAAAACACTGCTCTCCAAAGTTACTTACATCAGCTTTTTCTCTGCCCTCTTAAGATTATAGTTGATATTTGTAACATTCATTTGGCACAGTCTGCATTCCACCCTGTGTACCCTAAAACCAGACTATAATTATGTTATTGTTGCTGTTTTCCCCATTTGTGGTGTACAAGTTAAAAAAAGATGGAATCATGTGTCTAGCAACCTAGTATTGTGTAGGAGTCTTCTTTTCACTCTAAAAATTCTTTTTGGAAGCCTCTTTATAATCAGTCCCTTACCCGTCCTCCAATCCCTGTAGTGGTGAAGGATATTAATCTCTTGGGGACCTTGGATGGACCATGAGATGAGGCAATTAATTGGCTGTTTACAGGGGTCCTCATCCTGTCATCTCATTTCAGCCTAAGTCCCTACTTACTGAGGTACACGGTACTAGGATTTTGCTTCATAAAAAGAACTCCTTCTTTTGGATTTCCTTTCTTTTTTTTTTTTTTAAACTACATACATATATATATATATATTTTTAAATTTAAATCCAATTAGCTAACGTACGGTATATTAGTTTTTGATATACTGTTCAATGATTCTAATGAATCATTGGTCTTCCCTTCTTCCGTTGTCCTGCAGCCTTAAGTTTTAGCTTTCTCCAGGTTGCTCTACTTAAACCCATGTTATTTTGCCTCACTCTCTTTGCTATTACCCCAAGTTACATTCCCTTTTTTTCTTTGAGTGTATTTCTTTACTAAAATTTTTCTGGAGTTTAAGGAGGAAACAAAGCTATATATGTGTATTTAATCTGTCATATTTAAATAGAAGCATACAACACGGACAGATTTTGAAAACAAAGTTTTCGAGTGAAAAAAAATTAAGTTCCCAAAATGTACATTACACTGTTTATGTAAATATATATATATTCAATTCAATTGATATATATGTTCAGTTCAATTGATACATATGTCAATCCAATATATATATTTAATTCAAGTGATATATTCAATTATATGTGTGTGTATATATAGATATTTTTTTTATATATACATTAGGACTGGATGAGTATACACAAGGATAATCAGAACATTTTCCTCCAAGAATGGTGTGGAAGATGCCTGAGGAGAGGAACAGAAAGAACTTCAATGTTTACTGCAATGTCCTGTTTCTTTGTTTAAAAACTCCTGAGTTAAAAAATTGTATTTCAATTAGGATAGTGAGCATATGGATATTTGTCATATATTGCTTATGACTTTTTATGTGTTTTAAGTATTCCATAATTTTAAAAATTAAATTTACCTACACCTGAAACTAATGTTACATTGTATGTTAACTAACTGGAATTTAAATAAAAACTTGGGGAAAAAATTTTTTAAAATAAAAGTAAAATTTACCGTTGTTTTCTTAATGGTCAATAACACATTTTATTCACTAATGATTATATATCTATTACAAGACAACTTCTGGGAATTTTTACTATCAGATAAGAGAAAATTTCATATTTCTATCTTTTGTCCATCGCCCTTTAATTCCAAAGTTAAAAATGTCATTAATTAATACACAGAGGAAATAAAATTAAAGATAACATTTTCTTAAAGACTAATCCGAGACAACCTTTGTATCAAAATGGTAAAAGACAGTGATAAGATTAAGTATGCAACCTAACAGCAAAAAGAACAAAATATCTGGGCTTTTAGACAGATAGTCAATAGATACATATTTTCAGATCTTTCTTCTTCATTAAGGATCCTATGATAACTCAGGGTTATTTTGCTATTATAAATACATAGAAAGAAGGCTAGAAACTCCTATCTGTTTAATTTTTCCCATGTGGAATACCAAACTCTTCACAGGTTTTAAAGTCTACCTAGGTCCTTAAGATCTTTAGCAGTTATGAAATGGAATGGGGAAAAAAAAAAAACAGATGCATAACAAACGTTTCTGACTCCAATAACATCTTACAGATACAGAACACATATGCCCATGATTCTAATCACTATAGGTAGTAAGTTTTCGTTGTCACTGGCCAGGTGGCAGATCTGTTCACATTCCAAAAATTTACTTTTGAAGACCCCCACAAAGGGCTCCCCTTGGCATTAGTCAACAGCAGAGGATGTCTGCTTTAATGTGAACACTTGGTCTCAACATCTGTCATTTTCTTTGCTGCTCTCGCCCTGCATCCATGCTTTTTCTCTTTGTTTTCCAAACATTTGCTATCTATATTATGTTGCCTTGCTTTCATCACTTCACGCATTTTAGAAGCTATTTATTTTAATAATAGTATCTTTAATTTTCCTGCTATAAATGTAATCGATGCTGACTAAAACATTCCAACAATACAGACATTTATAAAATTGAATATAAAATGTTCCTGAGTAATTTTTATTAGCTGCAACCATTTGATGAATATACTATATGCTGTCTACAAAAGATTCACTTTAATTTCAATGGCACAAATAGGCTGAAAGAACAAGGATGGAAAAAAAATATGCTATAGAAACAGTAACTAAAAAGAGAGCTTGTGTTGCTATACCACTATCCAACAGAAGAGACTTCAGGACAAAAACTGTTATGAGAAGCAAAGAAGGACATTACGTAATGATAAAAGGATGAATACACTGAAAATGGAGAACAATTATAAACATATACACCTAACAAGAGAGCCCCAAAATACATTAAACAACTGACAGATTTGAGAGGAGAAATAGCAAGTCTACCAATACTGGTTGAAGACATCACTACCCCACTTTCAATAGTGGATAGAAAAACTAGATAAAAGATCAGACAGGAATTAGAAGAAAAGCAACTGGAACTACAAGAGATCTTGTAACACTCCACCCAACAATAGCAAAATACACATTCTAATCAAGTATGAATGAAACACTCTCCAGAGCGGACCATATGATAGGTCACAAAACTACTCTCAGTAAATTTCAAAAGACTGAAATTATTAAAAGCATGTTCTGTGAACAAATGGAATTAAATTAAAAATTAGTAAGAAGAGAACTCGAAAATTTCACAAATGTGGAATTATGATCCAACAATGCCACTGCTGGGAATGTATACAGAGTAAATGAAATCAGAATCTCTAATTTCTGCACTGCAGTTCATTAGAGGACACGAATTACAGCCAAGGTATGAAAACAACCGAACTGCCCTTCACTGAGTGAATAAAGAAAATGTGGTCTATATATGAAATGGAATATTAACTATAAAAAAAATTGAGACGACATGGTGAACGTGGAGGTTGTTATGCTAAATAAAGCCAAAGACAAATATTGTACGGTATTATTTTGTGTGAAATAATAATAATAGCCAATTTCATAGAAACAGAAGATAGAATGATGGTTGCCAGGAGCTGAGGGGAGGAAGAAATGGGGAAATACAGGTGAAGGGTACCAACTTTCAGTTATAAGAATGTCCAGGTGATCTAACGTACAGAACAATGATTACAGTTAGTAATACAGTATTCTATGCTGGAAAGTTGCTAAGAGTAGATCACGTGTTCTTACCACACACATACAGGCAAGCATGCATACACACACATGAGTTAACTATGTGAGATGATGGATGTATTAATTATTTTGATCTTAATTATTTTATAATATATATGCCTATCAAATCATCACACTGTATCTTTAAATATGTAGTTCTATTTATCAACTTTTCCTCAATAAATTTGTAAAAATAAATGAACAACACTCTGTATTGGTTTTTACAGCTGCTGTAACAGTGTCACAAAACAATAGAAGTTTTTGCGTCACAGTCTAGAGACTGGAAGTCTGAAATCAAGGTGTTGGCAGGGCCATACTCCCTGTGAAACCAGCAGGGGAATCCTTCCTTGCCCCTCCCTAGTTTAATGACGGTTTCCTGGCAATCTTTGATGTTTCTTGAATTGTAGCTACGTATCTCCAATCAGTGCTTTATTGTTACAGGGCATTGTCCTTATGAGTCTTTTTGTTTGTTTTTGTCTTTTTGTTTTTTAAAGATTTATTTGTTTTGGGAGAAAGAGAGCACAAGCCGAGGGAGTGACAGAGGGAGAGGGAGAAGAAGGTCCCCCGCTGAGCAGGGAGCCAACATGCGGGGCTAGATCCCAGGACCCCGGACTCCTGACTTGAGACGAAGGCAGATGCTTAACTGACTGAGCCACCCAGGCACCCCCTCATGAGTCTGTTTTCACATGCCTGTCTTCTCATAAGGACACTGGGCATCTTAGATTAGGGGCCCACCCTTATTCCTCTATGATCTTATTTTAACTAATTACCTCTGCTGCAACTCTATTTCCTAATAAGGTCATATTCTGTGATAGCAGGTGTTAGATACATTTCAATAGATCTTTTTGGAGGGGATATTATTCCTTCCAATAACACACTCCAGAGTAATGAATGGGTCAAAGAAGAAATCTCAGAAGAAATTAGGAAAAGTAACAACAATGACAGATGAATATCCCTTATGAATATTGATATAAACATCCTCAAAACAATAGTAAACTGAATCCCATACCATACTGAAAGGTTTAGACACTATCGCCTTCTGGTGTTTATTCCAGTTTTCAAGATTAACTGAACATGTGAAAAACATTCAATGTATACACCATATTAATAGAATTAAAGAAGTAGAAAGTCTTATCAATAGATGCAGAAGAGTGCTTGAAAAAATACACCACCACCAAGTTCCATTATAAAAACACTCAAGTTAGGAACAGAAGGGAACTCCCTCAACCTGATAAAGAGCATCTATAAAAACCTACAAGTAATATCACACTTAATGATAAAATACGGAAAATTTTCCATGAGATGAGAAACCAGACATGATATCTGTTGTCGCTTTTAACATTCTAATTGAAAAAAAAAAATTCTCCTTTTCAGAAGTACCCTGATGTATGAAGTAAAAAGTTAAATCCCTGGGTTTGTACAACCACTCTAGCTTCCAAAAACAATTTTATATATGAATTTAAGATCTTTTGTTTTGTATATAATAATCTAACCTATCTATTAACATTGTATTAAAATACGTTTCCACATTATTCCTAACGTGTTAAGAATGTAATGTTTTCTAATATTAGTGAAATAGTATCTTATTATTTTGGTTTGCATTTTTTGTCATACGTATAGCATGATACTTTTTGTATGACTATTATTTACATTTTGTTGTGAATAACCTTTTCATAGCCTTTGCCCATATTTCCATTTGGTTAATTATCTATGTCTTCATTTATAGAACTCTTTAAATAACACAGCAGTTAATCATTCTTCTGTCTACATGTGGTAAATATAAAACTGGGATAAAATAATTATTTTTTGACTATGCTCACGATTTTTTTTCAGATGATATATATAAAGGTTTTTGTGGTAAAATCTGGCAATATTTTTCTGTATAGCTAATGAGTTTCAAATCTGTCTAAAAACATTATCTTTTCCCAAGACTTTAAAAAGACTGTCCTGTATTTATTAGTTTGTAGTATATTATTAATAATTTGAAATTTATTGCTTCTGGAACTTATTTTATACACTCTGAATCATGTACCTAACTAAAAATTTCTTCAAACATTATAGCATCTTTAATAAATATTGCCAGTATTTTAAAACATCATTGTAGACAGTTTCACCATTTTAATATATTTGTATGTCATTTACACAGTAATTTATCTAAATCAGATTTAACTTAATTTCCTTAATATATCCGTGTGTTAAATTATAATGCTTATGATTTTTGGGGGGGGGTAGGTGAGTTGAGGCACTTGTTATATAAATTTCTTATGTCAGTTAAAATAACAAACGATTTTTAAAATTTGTATTATTCTCCAAACCACATAAAATAATCTTGTTTACTTTTGCTGTTACAGGAATCACACATTGGGGCATGCCAGCATGTCCCAAAGGATTCAAAATGCTGTCTTTCCTATACACGAGATTTTCAACTATGCATGCTGTTTTTGGTATTTCTTTTTCATTTTCACGTTGTATTCTTATACTAAAATCTTATACTAAATAATTCTTATACTAAAATCCGGTTTTTTGTGTTTTATTTTGTCTAGAGTTTGTTGTTGTTATTTAAAACTGTAGCTTTATTGATACTTTACTGATTTCTTTACTTAGTCTTTCCTTTCAATTGGATGGTTTTGATAAATCACAGATGAACTTTAAATCCGTTTGTCAAGCTATTCAACAAATTCTTAAATTGAATTGACCATATGGAATCATCAATCACAAGCTGATTTATTGTCACAATATTGACTTCATACAATTTTTTCAGTATAATGCTAGGTCTCTCCATTTGTCTATATTATCTTTAAAATCCTTTAATAAATGTATATATTTATGAAATGGTTCTGTTACATTTATTATAAAGTTCATTTGTTTTATTTTTTTTCTTTCTGTAATGCTTAACCTTTTCCTCCAATTAACAGTGTTGGTTTATTTCTGGTATGCTGCAAAGCTATTAATTTGTATGTTCCCATATGTTTAAAAAATCTTTTATCTGTTTGTACTGATCATTTCTAGTAATTTTTCAGTTGATTCTCATTTTAAAAATATGTCAACAAAATAATTTAATACTTTATTTTTTCCAACAGTTAGAGACAATTTTGTTTTTGTCCTTATTGGGATAAACAAAGATTTCCAAAAGAAACCTTAATACTAATAAAAAGCAGCAGCAGCAACAGTGGCAGCATTGGCAGCATATCTGTCTTGTTTTTAATTTTAATGGCTATAACTGCCTTTATTTTTTTATCACTGTGAATATTCAATATATTTTAAGCCTTTTGTTCTCCCTTCAGGAAACAGTTTTTTAAGCACAATTTACACCTTCCTCTTGACTTCTGTATCCTTTATATGATGTAATTGTTTTGATATTATGGAAATTTTTCCTGTAATATGTCTTTGATTTAAAAATTGATCACTTAGCAAACTGGTGTTTACCAGGTGGGTGGGCGGTGGGTGAAATAGGTGATGGGGATTAAGGAGAGCACTTGTGATGAGCACTGGCTGTTATATGTGTGTTAAATCACTAAATTGTACACATAAAACTAATATTACACTGTATGTTAATTAACTAGAATTTAAATTAAAAGTTAAAAAATTAAAATTGATCTCTTAACCATTACTTTTGCCTTTACGTGTCTATTATTAAAACAGTGTAAAATTATATGTTCTGATAGTTTTATTGCTCATTAATCTTTTCAGAATACTGTTGTCTTAGCATTCCGTTCTTTCCTTTTATTCATTCAGCTAGAGTATGTCCTCAATTTTATTCTCAGAGATAGTATACATTTACACATATTTTTCTGGACTTCTGTATATTAATATTTTTCATATCTCTTCAAAGAAAAATTAAGTGTATATATAATTCTATACTCATAATTCATATCTCTCAGAAAGCTAGTTTTCAAGAATTATGCTGCTGAGATCAAAACTCTATTGTTAGTCTGCCATTCATCTGTGTAATTTTTTTTGCCTAATAACTTACAGTATAATATTAACTTACAATAGTTAAAATAGTTTTTATATATGCATATTAAAATTTCAACAGTGGGTAACTTTTAGAGGACAAAGACCAAATTGATACTAGCATTCTAATGAGAATAAAGATAAAATTCAGGCTAGGAGGGTCTAGACTCATGGACATTTTTCCCCCTGAAGACATTTGTGGAATTATGTAGGAAGGCTGAAAACTAAGTGGTCATATTTTAGAAAGAAAAAATATTGAGCTTTTGACAATCTTGTCATGCCAAAAAACAAGGATTTTTCAGTGAACACACCAGGATTTTAGTTGAAAGGTGTATGGAGCTATATCCTTCAAACAATTTTTAACCAGAAATAATTTGAGCCTTACCAAAACTGCAAGCCAGTCTCAAATCAGTTCTACCTCTAGCTGGATTAAGGTAACCAGTCTCTACTGTAGCAATATTTTTTTTTTAAATCCTCTGAAAGCTCTGCAACTTTTTCTTATATACAACATATATCTGTCGTCAATCAAAAATTAGTTGGCTGTCAAGAGACAGGACCAAACAAAGATAAATAAATAAGCATAAAAACAGACCACAGGATGGGGTGCCTGGCTGGTCCGGTCCGTTAAGCATCTGACTCTTGGTCTCGGCTAAGGTCCAGAGCTCATTGTCCTGAGATCAATTCTGCATCAGCTCTGTGCTCAGTGCAGAGTCTCCTTGAGATTCCCTCTCTCCCCCTCTGGCCCGCTCTCCACTCGTGCTCTCTCTCTCTCTAAAATAAATAAGTCTTAAAAAAAAAAAAAAGACCATAGGCAATCCATATATAGATATAAGAAGACAAGATTTTTTTTATAAAGATTTTATTTATTTATTTGACACAGAGAGTGAGCGCTTGAGCACAAGCAGGGGGAGCAGCAGGCAGAGGGAGAGGGAGAAGCAGGCTCCCCTCTGGGCAGAGAGCCAGATTCAGGGCTCGATCCCAGGACCCTGGGCTTATGACCTGAGCCAAAGGCAGATGCTTAACCAACTGAGCCACCCAGGGGCCCTGAGCAGACAAGAATATTAATAAACTCCATTAAAGCAAAATGGACAAATTACAGGAAAAGTTGGAGAATTTCACAAGGGAGCTACCTCTAAAAAAATAAACCCATGTCAACACAGATGCACAGGAAAGGGCATAAAAGATGATAATATTCTATAATCTTGATGGGGCATGGTTTACATGGATGCATGGATTTTTCAAAATTGATTTAACTGTATATTAAGATCTGTGCATTTCACTGTATGTAAATTATACCTCAGTAAAAATATTGGAGACAGGAACACAAAATGGATATTATGTAATGAGAAAACAAATATATGAAATTAGAAAATGACTGGATATGTGTAAGAGTAGATTTTACAAGAAGATAGAACAATAGAAAATATCCAAACTGAAACAAAGAAACAAAGTTAGAATATTCAGAAAATGTATACAAGACATGAGCAATAGGGTAAAAGGTTTTAACAAATGTTACTCAGAATTTCAGAAGGAGAAGAGAGGGAGAACTAGGCAAAATAAATATTTGATAAAACAGTAGTTGCCAAAAAGTTCCCAAAGTTGGGAAAAACGACCTGCAGATCCAAGAAGTAAACCCCAGGAATGAAGAATCATACATACAGACTGTCCAAACTTTGGAAACCCAAAGATAAAGGAACATTGTAAAATCATCACAGAAAAATCATATGATATATAGGGAACCAACTCTAGATATAATGATTACATTCTTTTTAGAAAAAAAAAAATCCAAGCCATAAGACAAACAGATAATATATTTTGAGTGCTGAAAGAAAAAAAAATGTTTCTACTCAGAATTCTGTAGCCAGCAAAAACTTTCTTCAAAAATGAGGGTGCAAACTGATACAATCCATGGCTGATAGATGTACACGTTGCTCATTAGACATACCAAAGAAAGTTCGTCAGGCTGAAGAGAAATACTCAGATGTACAGATTCAAACTCAGATGTACAGAAAGGAATTAAGGACAATAAACATGGGGGGTGACTGGTTAGCTCAGTCAGTAGAGCATGCAGCTCTTCACCTCCAAGTCATGAGTTCAAGCCCCACGTTGGACATAGAGATTGCTTAAGTAAATAAACTTAAAAAAAAAAAAAAAAGAATAACAAGGGAAATACATAGGTAACTATGAAAGGTTATCTTTGCTTTCATTTTTTCCCTTTTCTCTTAAGTTCTTCAATAAACAACTGACCATTTAAAGCAACCTTAGACATATATTATGATTTTCACAATACTCTGAGTAAAAATATTTGATAACACTAACAAAAAATGAGGTTAAAATAGAAGTGTATTTTTATAGGTTCCTTCATCTTATATATAGTTTAATATTAACTCTAAATAGAATGTGCTAGAATTCATATGGTAATCACTAGTGCAACCACTAAAAGAATAATACAGATAGGTATTGCTGAAAAGACAATAGATGAAATAAAACAGAATAACAGATAATGTTAATAGAAACAATTCAGGAAATTAAGAGCAGAAGAAAAAGCATACATGGGAAAAATAAAAATAGCAGGATAGTAGTCTTATTCTGAATCATAAATAATCACATTGATATAATGGATTGAATGTTTGCATTTCAATTTAAAACGTATCAGACTAATGATAAAAAGCCAATTTATCATAAAGATATAGATCTAAATATGCATGCACCTAAAAAAAAAAAAAAAGACCTTCAAAAAGCATGAAGCAAAAACTGAGAGAAACAGAAGGAATAGAAAATCCACATTCACAGTTGGAGATTTTGGCAGTACTTTCTCAGTAATTGAGGAAACATGCATAATTAAGGATATACAAAATTTGAACAACACTATCAACCAACTAGACCTAATCGATATTTCTTAGTACACTAAATTTAGTACAGTAAAACCAACATCTGCAAAATACTTTTCAAGTGCACATAGGATTTTCATCAAAACATAATAAATGGTAGGCCAACATCCCTCTACGTACTAAAAGCATTGCTCTCATACAGAGATCTCTGATCACAAAAAGTGTTTAAGTGATCAATAATAGCAAGATATTAAAGAAATCCCAAAATGTTTAAAAATAAAATAATAGTCTTCTAATCAATCCAAAGATAAAGAATACCTTCGGGCAATTAGAAAATGTGTCGATTGATGGGAAAACAAACAGACATCATGTCAAAAGTTGTGGGGTTTACCGAATAAGTCAGAGAAAAACAAATATCATATGATTTCACTCATATGTGGAATTTACGAAACAAAACAAATGATCATAGGGGAAAAAAGAGACAGAGGCAAACTAAGAAAAAGACTCTTACCCATAGAGAACAAACTGATGGTTACCAGAAGGGACACAAGTAGGGGGATGGGTGAAATAAGTGATAGGGATTAAGGAGTGCACCTGTCATGAGCACGGAGTGTTGTATGTAAGTGATGAACCGCTAAGTTCTAGAGCTGAAACTAATATTACACTATATGTTAACTAAACAGAACTTAAATAAAAACTTAAAAATAAAGTTGTGGGCTTTAGAAAAGAATTTAGAGATGAATTTATAATTTAAAATTATTTTATTAAAAAATAAAATGGCTAAAAATATAAGTAGAGGGAATAAAAATAAAACTAGGGATTAATAAAACAAAATAAAAATAGAGCAAATTAACAACAAAATTTATTCTTTGAAAATATTAATTCAATTTTTATCTTCTAGCAAGAATGATCAAGAAGAGCAAAGATAATATCAAATGCTGGGAAGAGTGTGGAACAATTCCAACTATCTGCTTGTGGGAAGGCCAACGTTGTAAAACTGAGAATAAATGTCTAAAATTAAACTTATGCATGCCCTATGACCCAGATATTACACACTCAGCTGTAAGACATGACCCAGAATTTCAATGTTCACAGCAGGACCACTGATAATAGTTAAAAATGAGAAAATACCCAAACACTCATGTTCATTAAGTGTTGAATGGATAAATTATAATATTTTCATAGAATATTATATATTTATGAGAATATATAAACTACTACTATAAGCAATGTCATGAAAGGATCTCGAAAGTACAATATTCTGGGTCGACCAAGAAATCAAAGAAGAAATCAACAATTACATGAAAACAAATGAAAATGAAACCACAATGGTCCAAAATCTTTGGGATGCAGCAGAAGTAGTTCTAAGAGGAAAGTTTATAGCAACATGGGCCTACCTCAAGAAGAAAAATCTCAAACAATCCAACCTTGCACCTAAAGGAGCTAGGAAAAGTACAAACAAAACCCAAACCCAGCAAAAGGAATGATAAAGATTAGAGCAGAAATAAATGATCTAAAATGAACTAAAAAAACCAATAAAATAGATCAATGAAACCATGAGCTGGGTCTCTCAAAAGATCAGTATAATTGACAAACCTCTAGCAAAACTCGTTTAAAAAGGTAGAGAGAGAGAGAAGACCCAAACAAACAAATTACTAATAAAAGAGGAGAAATAACTACTAGCACCACAGAAATATAAACAACTGTAACAGAGGATTATGAAAACCTGTATGCTGACAAATTGTACAACTCAGAAGAAAGGGATAAATTCCTAGAAACATATAACCTACCAAAACTAAAGCAGGAAGAAACAGAAAATCTGAACAGACCAATCACCAGCAATGAAATTAAATCAGTTATCAAAAAACTGCCCCAAAACAAAAGTCCAGGACCGACAGCTTCACAGGCAAATTCTTTCAAACCTTGAAAGAAGAGTTAATAACTGTTCTTCTCAAACGATTTCAAAAAATACAAAAAATACAAGAGGAAGGAAAGCTTCCAAATTCATTCTGATACCAAAACCAGATAAAGACACCAGAAAAAAAGAGAACTACAGGCCAGTATCTCTTATGAAAATAGATGCAAAAATCCTCAACAAAATATTAGCAAACCAAATCCAAAAATATATTTTAAAAAGCCATACAACATGATCAAGTGGGATTGGTTCCTGGGACGCAAGGGTAGCTTAATATATGCAAAACATTTGATATGGTAAGTCACATCAATAAGAGAAAGTATAACAACCATATGATCATTTCAACAGATGCAAAAAAAAAGTATTTGACAAAATGCATCCAGCCGTGATAAAAACCCTCTGCAAAGTATGTCTAGAGGGAACATATCTTGACATAATAATACAAAAATCAATGTACACAGGGACGCTTGGGTGGCTCAGTGGGTTAAGCGTCTGCCTTTGGCTCAGGTCATAATCCCAGAGTCCTGGGATCGAGTCCTGCATTAGGCTCCTTGCTCAGCAGGAAGCCTGCTTCTCCTTCTGCCTGTCACTCCCCCTACTTGTACTCTCTCTTCACTTTCTCTAGAAAATAAATAAAATCTGTATTAAAAAAAAATCAATATACAGAAATTTGTTGCATTCCTCTATACTAATAATAAAGCAGAAGAAAGTGAAGTAAAATAATCCCATTTACAATTGCACCAAAAACAATAAAATATCTAGGAATAAATGTAACCAAAGAGGTGAAAGATGTGTACTCCAAGGAAAGAAATTCAAGATAACACTAAGAAATGGAAAGACATTCCATGTTCATGGGTTGGAAAAATAAATATCGTTAAAATGTCTATGTTACTTAAAGCAATCTACAAATTTAATGCAATTCCTACTAAAATTCCAACATTTTTCACAGAACTAGAACAAACAAACCTAAAATTTGTATGGATCCACAAAAGACCTCGAAGAGCCAAAGCAATCTTGGGGGGGGGGGGCGTGGAAAGAAGAAGGAGGAGAAGGAGAGGAAGAGGAAGAGGAAGAGGAAGAAGAGGAAGAGGAAGAAGAAGAAGGAGGAGGAGAAGAAGAAGAAGAAAGAAAACTGAAGGTATCACATACATACAATGGGATATTATTCAGCCATAAAAAGCATGAAATCTTTCCATTTGCAATAACACGGATAGAGTTAGAGTATAATGCTAAGTGAAATAAGTCTGTCAGAGAAAGACAAATACCATATGATCTCACTTATGTGTGGAATTTAAGCAGCAAAACAAACAAGCACAAGAAAAAAAAATGAAAGAGAGACAAACCAAGAAACAGACTCTTAGCTACAGAGATGGTAAGCTACACTTACCATGATTTAAAAAAAATAAATGATAAAACAGTTCAATATTAAACAAAAGAAAACTATTATTGCATTTACAGTAAATCATAAGCTGATTCTGGTAGAAATGACATTAGTGGTGGCACTTTTTCAGATGGTAGTAACTAAAAAATTAAGTGAGAGTAATTTCCATGTTGCTGATAAGCTCATTTCTTTTTCCCCCACCCCCCCCCATTGTAACAGGCAAAACTGTTTGTTTATAATAGCCAAAACTGCAAAATAACTACAATGTCCCTTAGCAGGGAAATGTTCGATCATGGTACATGACTCTCAGGAATCTTACTCAGCAATGAAAAAGAGTGAGCTATTGATACATGCAACAACCTGAACAGATCCAAAGAATAATGCTTGGTGATAAAAGCCCATCCCAAAAGATTATATGCTCTATAATTATATTTATATAACATTCTTGAAATAAAATTATAGTGATGGAAAACAGATGAGGTGATGAGGTGCATGTGGGTATAAAGACACAGCGTGAGAAAAATCTTTGTGGGGATGCTTGGCTTTCTGGATCCAGGTGCAAATGCAGAGATATATTCTTTTTGTTAAAATTCTTAGATTTTTATACTTTGAGTTATGCACTTTATGGCATATACTTAAAGGTTTTCTTAAAAATTGATCATAGTCTGCTGTAACGGGAAAAGCAAATTTATGATGGACAGAAAACTGTCGAATAAAAGGACACATTCCATTATGGCTTGTTGCCTTCAGTTTCATTACTTCACAATTACAAGATGAATAATACTACAGTCAGAAAGTTAATCTCCCGTATTTATTAATGATAAATGAGTCTTTTTTATGTTCTTAATATTCACTGTTCGAAAGAAACAATGGTAATTTTAAAAATTAGCCTGCATGTTTTTTTACAGATCTTGCTAAAGTTATCAGACCTAGCAGTAAGAGTCCTTTAATTGGAAACATGCAAACTTTCTTTCATTTAGAAATATGTTATTACTAATTCAGATTTAATTATCCTATTTCTGCAGTTCTGTCCAACAGAAGTTTGTGTGATAATGGAGGCACTCCGACAAAATTTCTTCTAGTCACATGTGGCATTGGGTACTTGAAATGTGACTACTGCTACTAGTCACTGAATTTTTAAGTTCATTCAGTCATCTAATGTAATTTGAAAAAGTCACAGAGCTATTGACTACTACATAGAGCTTCTATTTAAAAAGATACTTGATATTCTAAAGCTGTGTTTTAATATTTTCTTTTCCTTCTTGGTATTTTGTTACATATATTAGAAAACAGAACAAACAAAAAGCAAAATCTTCCTTGAATTGGTGTTTGGAATTCCTAATTCAGTTTTCAAAAGTGCTTTTACAGCAAGTCACTGACATTACTTTTTTTTAATGTTATCATTGGATGCACACGTTTACTGATGAATTGCTATTACAGTGTTTCTCAAATGCTGGTAGTTTCATAGGAGCTTCCATAGTACATCATGGGTAGATTTTTTTTTTTTTCACATGCAGTTTCTGGAGAGCCCCATCAAGATTACCAAGTGAGAATTATGGCAATGGAATCTTGAAGTTTGCATTTGTAACTGTCTCCCCAGTGATTCTTATGCAAACCAATATTCAAAAGTCTCTAATCTACAACATTCAGTATTTTAACTGGTGCTCTGTTTAGCACCTATAATGTCAGTTTACTACAACATTCACATAATAAATGGGAATACTGTCTTTCCTGAAAGACACAAGATGGACCTCTAGCCAAAAGTTTTTTTCCCCTTAAGTATGTGATTTACTATAGGCAAGGGGCTGGCTTACATAAACAATAAACGTTTACTATTTTTACAGAAACCCAAAGATCCCCAAATGTATACAGAATATTCATGTCTGTGTAAGCTTCATGGGTTACATAATATGGGTGGGAACTTCAGGGCGCAGAAGTCCAGGCCACATTAAGATTTCAAATGATTTTTAAGACTATATTTCCTTAGTTCAGTGGTTTTTTAAACCTTGGTGAGTATTGGGATCACCCGTCAAACTTGGTGAAAATGCACAGATCTGGTCTCCATCCAATTTCAATGAGCCTCATCTCTGTGTTCTTTACTTTAAGGTAACTGATAATTTTGAGAAATCTAACCTTTGAGAATCTCTGTTCTAGCTGTCAGAGCCAAAAGGGAAATTGGTTGAGTATACTTAAGATACAGATTACTTTTATATATAAGGTATATTAAAAAATATTTTTTTCTTTTCACTACCACAGAATTAGTATAGTTCTCCTTATACACTGTCTTTATCACAGTACTCTATATTGTCATTTAAAAACATAAAATGACTCAAACAATGCTGTTTTCCCTCTTAGATGGATGACATTAACTCTATCACGATATAGCCAACAGTGGTCCCTAATATATTTTAGTTATGAAAATTGCCAGCCTTTCTCAGTATCCTGTTGTCATGTTTTATTTTTGTTCTCCGCCCACATATTTTTTCTCTGTTTATCCGTCTATAAATTAGAAGAGTTGCCCTTTGCTTTACTCTCATCAACTTGTGAATACGGACTTTTCCACTCAGATTAATGGCCAAAGGAGTAATGGGTAGATATAGCTCCTCACCCATTTCCCACATACAAATCTGTTTCACCTGGTGTTTCTTCTCTTTCACTCATGTTTGGTTTTCTCATACACTGAATACACTGAGTTCATAAAATACTTCAATTTCCAGCTCCAGTTACTACTGTGGTTCTTCTGAACTCTGACTTGTGATGATTTATTTGTAAGGCTAAAATTTCCAAAATATAATGTGTCACTGCCAAGTCCTACCTCATCCCCGTTTCCTGTAAAATTGTTTTCTGGGAATTACTATTTCTGATTGGCATAAAAGATAACGAGAACTTAAAAAGTATCCTAATAAAGCAATTAGTGAATAGCACATAATCCAGTAAAAGAATGGGCAGAATATCAACAATCACAAATAAAGGAAATACAAATGGCAACATGCTTAACTTCACTAGAAATTGACGAAAAAGAAAACGTTATTGCTTTCAGGTTGGCAAAAGTTGAAAAAAATGGTCAAAAATCTTATTTTGGCAAGTATATAGATAAATGGATACTCTCGTCCATTTCTGGCGTGAAGTCAGATTGATAACGCAGCTTACTGGTATCTTTCCTAGAGAAATATTCATTCACATGATCAAATGGTTGACTTAGGTACTATAATTAAAAAAAAAATAGGAACACCTAAAAATCTTTATGTAAACAAGGAAGTGGTTAAAAATACATTGGACGTCAATATTACAAACTACAGTGAAGAGATTCTGTTCACTGACAAAAAAAGATGGCCTAAACACATGTTATTCATAAAAAAAGCGACCACCAAGAGATTCCAAGTGATACATACTGCGTGGTTTTATTTGTGACAACAAAGAATGTTTGTGTATACGTGTGTATATAAAGACATACTTTTATATGTTTGTGTATGTACATATATTTGTATTGTGCAAATGCAGAGTAAAATAAACTACAATGGCATACCAAATCAGTGACAGGGACACTCCCACAGAGGAGGTGTGACTGAGTAGAATACAAGTCTTTTTCCTTTACCAGTATACTGTGAATTCATATGTGAAAATATATTTTTTTCTATTACTAATTCAATTAAAAATAAGTGTTGAGCAGGGAAAGCCATGCTAATCGGACTGCTCAGAAACTGGTTCCTGAGGGGCATAAGTACAGTTGCCCAATATTCTGGTTGATAAAGACACTGAGTCAGAATGTAGGAAACAGAGGGGTATTCCGATGTCTTACTTTTCTCATCTGAATATGCTTTTCTCGATCTGGTGTCACCTACGCTCAATGTATTTTATATTTCCCCTAGATTTTAGCCTTAGGTAAACTGTCAGTGTTAGGATTGGGAAAATTGATCTCTTTTCTCTTCTTATGTATTCTAATGGGAAGCTGAGGAAGCCAGCATCAGGAGCTGAAAGCCAGATATCACATTAAATCAGAAGCCAAATAAAATATTTATAAGATGCATTTGAATTTGCTGAAATATTCCCCTGGAAATTCATCCTGAGACCCCCCTTTGATACTATACAAATACAAAAATATTAAACAAGGCCCAAAATACAATACACCAAGAATCAGTATGTTGCCTGCTGGAAATTGAAACTGGTGGTGAGTGTGGGAAGGGGTTTTAGGGAGAAAGTATGGCAAAAGGCCCTCCAGGATCAGCGTCTGAATGCTACTGGGAAAGAGCACGCCAAGCCAAGAGCAACGCGTCACAAGGCAACTGGGCTTCCTTCTCAAGGAAAAACTTAGAAAAAGATTTACAAAATTAAGCTGCCAAATCAGAAAGAACTCTACGGAGTACCATAAAAAACTTTTTCCATATTTTATAAATGAACTCTCCTTTATACCTGAATAAAAATAAAGTTGAGACTTTGTATAATCTTATTTCCCATTCTACATGTGATACATTAAGAAGAGAGCTACTGATTACGGAAATTTGTTACTGCCCCTTAAATTTTTATTGAGAATTATACTTGCCCTATATAAATTTTAATCTCCTTCATAGTCCCTGAAGGACCAACTTAAAAACTAACCTCCAGATGTGCCATGACTATGAAATCTCTCCAACCAACATAATGACCAGCAAAGCTCTATTATTTTCTTTGTTCCTTTACTCTACACTCTGCTTAGCTTTTCTTTTTCTGACAAATATTTAACCGAGTCCCTTAGCAATGGACTCAGTTCCTTAAAGACCTACAACTCATCACAAACTGGGAAATCTCCAGTTCGCATCAGATATTAGTAATATCCAGTGGAATATCTCTGTGCATTTAAGACAGAGCAAGGAAATGCTTAATGCGAAGTGGTTTCGTTATAACAAGCTGCTGAATTATTTACACCAATAAAAATTTATCTGCTGGAGTCGCCTGAAAAAAAATTATCCTCTTGGTATATAGAATTGTTGTCTGCAGTGAAATAAGGATGCATAGCATTGCCATCCGACAAGCACCACAGGAACATTTAAATTATTCTCCTATCTCTCATTGTCTTTCTGTGTTTGGTAAAGGGAATTTAAGGAAATTAATGCCTGGTTGGACTGAAAGCAATGACCACAAAGCGGTATCATTATCTCTAGAAGATTTTGCAAATTACATGGTTTTAACAAATAGTTAAAACTCCCAAGTCTCAGTATGTGTGTGTACACACACACACGCACACATACATATTGGTGTGTGTGTGTAATATATATATATATATATATTATATACACACATATATATATGGTTTGAAATAACCATGACAGTGTATAGGGCTCCTATCCATGAGAAAAAATAGGCCATGATTTTTTCTTATATATGTCAGAATAGAAAAAAAAAAAAAAGAATTTAGATTGCCATTAAGTTAAGAATAAATTCTTACAGAGTCGGGGTTTTAAAACGTTATAAATTCTTATTTCATTTTAGTTGTATTGATTTCCTCCTTTAGACTCATGGAAAGTTTTCTACAGAAATATTAGTTAGAAAATAGGCCAGGTAAGGAATAGTGTCCATTCTGAGAATCAAACATTCACGATCAAAACTGTTAGCTTCTGCACCAAGACAGCAATACAAGTAAGCTCCTGAATTTCTCCCCTCCTGTAGATGCACCAAATGTACGACCATCCCTGGAGCAACTTCCTCTGAAGCTCAGAAACTAGCTGAGAAACTCCTACACATAGGGCGAATGAGAAAATACCCATGCTGAAATGGGTGGGAAGGACTGAGATACACTCACCATAAGCCCTAGCCCCAGCACAGCACCATAAAATAAAAGGTAAAAGGTTTGGACCATACATTTGGCACTCCAATTTTTAAGGCTCCCAGAAAAGGAATGAGTCCCCAAAACACCTTGATCTAAAAACAACAGGGTTTGTGTTATTGATTCCACGGGACTGTAACAAACCGAAAAGCAGTTAATGGGAGCCTGAGCGCTCACCATGCCTATTCACCCAGGGCTGAGGACAGAGGGAGGAGGTGACAGTGCCTATCTCCCAATCTCTCCCTGGAAGGGGTTTGGCTGCATATTATTTAAGCCACAGCCTGAGGGTGCAGCTGCTAATTAGCAAGCATTTAGGTGCTCACTGTGATCCTCCCAAGAACCCAGAAGAGTCAAAAGTCACTTTCCCTGCCTTCTCCCTATGGCTCACACTTCAATAATACAAACAGGATGCCAGTATCCCCCTGGCAGGAGCAGATCCACACATCTAGAACTTTATCTATGGCTTGCATCCCAGGGACAGTCTCCAAAATTACCTAGCTTTGATAACCACCAAGGTTTGAATTCCTGAGCAGAAGGCAGACACTTAACAGCCTGAGGCACCCAGGCATCCCAAGGAAGTGGTTATTAAATGAGCACCGGGGAACTACCCCAGGCTATACACATGAGCCCAACCTAGAGGAAACTCAAAAGACCCAATACTAATAAGGATGCTTAAAGTTTTCATAGAAGTGAAACCTAGAAACTCCATAACTATTGTGATGAGATCATCTAAATTGAAAAAATATTTTTAAGTGTTTAATTTTAATTTAAAAAAATGTGATTTTTTGCATCATTTTGCAGTAAATGTACATGTACCAATTATCAGTACCCATGCCTTATGTCATGTTCTGTTGACAATTCCATTACATTTCTGATAGTTACAAGAATTGTCTTATCTCTGGAACTCTGATGTTTTCTGTGATCTATCATGCTTCTTATAAAATGCTTATTTTTAAGGAAAAAAACAAAACAAAACAAAAAAACACCTCTCAACAAACTAGGAGTAAAAGAAGTTATCTCAACATAATAAAGACCATATATGACCAGCCCACAGCTAATATTCTCCATGATGAAAAGCTAAAAGCTTTTCCTCTAGGATCAGGAACAAAACAAGTTTGCCCACTGTCACTTTTATTCAACATAGTACTGGAAGTCCTAGTCAGAGCATTTAGGCAAGAAAAAGAAAGAAAACATCCAAAGTGGAAAGCAGGATGTAAACCCGCCTCTTTTTGCAGATAACACAATTTATATACTGAAACCCTAAAAACTCCACCAAAATTTTTAGAATAAATGAATTCAGTAAATGTACAGGATACAAAAATCAACGTACAAAAATCAGTTGTGTTTCTATATATTAACAGTGAACTACTGAAAAAAGAAATGAATAATCCCATTTACAGTAGAATCAAAAAGAATACTTAGCAATAAATTTAACCAAGAAGGTGAAACTCTGAAAACTCTAAAACGATGATGAAAGAAAACATGAATAAATGGAAAGATTTTCCAAGGTCACGGATTAGAAGAGTTTACATTGTTAATACATACTATCCAAAGTGATCTACAGATTCAATGAAATCCCCATCAAAATTCCAATGGCACTTTTCACAGAAATAGGAAAAAGTAATCCTACAAATTGTATGGAACCACCAAAACCCTGAAGAGCTGAGCTATTTTCAGTAAAAACAGGCAAAGCTGGTGGCATTATGCTTACCGTTTTCAAACTATGTTACAAAACTAGAATAACTAAAACAGCTGGTACTGACATAAAAACAGACACACAGATCAATGGAACAGAACAGGAAGTTCAGAAATAAACCCATGCATTTATGATCATTTATGAGAAAATAACCAAGAATATACAATGGGAAAAAAGGTAGTTTCTTCCAAAATATACAAGGAATTCATGCAACCCAATAACAAAAAAAAATGGCTTTCAAATGGGAAAGATTTTACCCCTCAGGAGGCATTTGGCGATTTCAGGAGACATTTTTTGGTTGTTAAAACTTTGGGTAGGAAGTTTCTAGTGCCTAGAGGCCAAGAATATGGCTAAATCTATAATGCATATGAAAACCCTGTAAAAAATAATCATCAGTTCAAAATGTCAGTAGTTCCAGAGGAGAAAAATCCTGCTTTGGAGTATTACCTTATTTAACTCCTTTATCTATTTATCTATTTTAGTCTAAACCTAAACCAGAGTCTATTTACTTAGTAATTCTCAAACTCTAAACCCTAGAGAATTAACTTCATGAATACCAAGACTTCCTATTATTCTTTGGCCTATGAAAAAAGTAATGATATGTAGTTCAAACTAATCCTTAAAAAAACAGAACAAAACAAAACTCTGACATTTTATATTCTTTTAAAATTATACTCTAAAAATCTTTTACTTGTAGAAAAATCTATTAGGAATTAAGAGAATAAGGAGATAAGCTACAGACTAGTAGAAAATATTAATAAAGGACATAGTGGATAAAGTACTATTACCCAAAATATGCAAAGAGCGCTTAAAACTCAACAAGGAAAAACCTGATTTTAAAAAATGTTGGAAATCTGACCAGATACCTCACCAAAGAAGATATGCAGATGGCAGATAAGCCTATGAAAAGATACCTAACATCATAGTTCATTAGAGTAATACAAAATAAAATAATGAGATACCACTACAGGCCTATGAGAAGGCCAAAAATCTAGAACAGTAACACCAGATGCTAGCAAGAAAGTAGGGCAAGAGGAACACTCATTCACTGTTGCTGGGAATGCAAAAGGATACAGTTACTTTCAAAGACAGTGTGTTTATTCCTTAGAAAACTAAACATAGTCTTAACATGCAATCCAGCCATTGAGCTCCTTGGTATTTACCCCAGTGAGTTGAAAACTATGCCTCCACAAAAAACCTGCACACATTTACAACAGCTGTATTCATAATTTCCAAAACTTGGAAGCAACCAAGATGTTCTTCAGTAAATGAATGGATAATAAACTGTGGTACATTTAACAATGGAATACTACTCAGCATGAAAAAGAAATGAGCACTTGGTTCATGACAAGACATGGAAGAAACTTAAATGCATATTGTAAGTGAAAGCAGCCAATATGAAAGTCTACACATACCGTATGATTCCAGTACTATGATATTCTGGAAAAGGCAAACTAGAGAGACAGTAAAAAAATAACTGATATCCAGGAGTTAGGAGGGGAGGGAGGACTGAGTCAGCAGAACTCAGAGGATTTGGGGGACAGTGAAACTACTCTGTATGATACTATAATGGGGCATATGTCATTATACATGTTTCAAAATCCATAGAATGTACGCTCCCAAGAGTAAACCCTAAAGTAAACTATAAACTTTGGGTGATAGTGACCTGTAGGTTTATCTGAAGTAACCAATTTATCGTTCTGGTGCAGGCTGTTCATGATAGGAGAGGCTATGCCTGTGGAGAGTCAGGGAGATACGGGCACTCTGTACTTCCTGCTCAATACTGTTGTGAATCTTTACTTTAAAAGTAAAGTTTATTGCATAAGTAATTACTACTAGAACCGTAAGTCAGGATAAATCATTCAAGTTTGTTTTCTATGCTTTTCATTTTAGGTATCTCTTTGGAAAAGGAAAGCTGTTATTTCCCATGCATAGCCATACAAGCATAATTTAGTTTTGAGTTAGGATAGGTTTATTGGGCACATAACTCCTGACCCTGAAGCTCATAGAGCCACATAGAGCCTCCATAAACAAACTTGTAGGCGGGAAGAGTCAAGAGTATCTATGCGGCATTACATAGTTGCTAGAATTCAGATTCTTTAGGATTTCGCCGTGGCTAGCTCTTCCAAATGTTCCTTCAGTCTCTCCTAATTGCCAGTGGTGGTGCTGGTCCTCTGGCTCTTGAAGACAGAAGAGGAGCTCTTGATTTGCAGCACTTGCTAATCTTCAGGATGGGCATACTCCCACCATGGCCTATGTCAAGGTACAAGCTCTACGAGGCTCACAAAATTTTTCCTCCTATTCTTATCTCAGGTTGCATTTCACCCAACTCCTTTATTTTGTCTTCTCTCTGTTTCTATGCTTAAGTTTTAAAAAATATATCCACTGATCCTGAAGCTGATTTTCAAAACTATAGGGAGATTTCAATATTCAGAAGTAACTGGAATAGTTTGTTGGATCTCCTTACTTGGCCAAATTGTTGGAATTTAAAGTATGTAACTTAAGAGTTAAAGAAAATAATCATTGAAAATATTTTGGTCCTAATCACATTTTTCAGGAAAGTGAAATAAAGCACAAAAAAAAAAGAAAAAAAAAAACCCACACATTTAAGGAGCACAATCATAGGACAGATAAGGCGTTACCATTTGCTCCCGCCGTGATGCATGACATGGATGAAGTTTCTATGTGGCTCATTCTGATGTGCATTTCAGGGACCTCTAGCATTTAACTACTCCACCTTCCAAATAACAATACGCAAATAAGCAGAAGTGAGAACATCCAACGATTATCTTGAATCTATTCTCAACTGTATAAAAACCATTTGAAAATTTTAGAACACTAATAAGTAGTGGTGTGACAACTCAGATTGCCGTGATCTGATGATTTGCTTTAAAATACGTCTTTAGAGGTTATTATTTCCATATGACTTGATAAGAAACAGAGCATTAAGATAAAACACCACTGTTGTTGTTGTTTTTTTTTTTAAGATTTCATTTATTTATTTGACAGAGAGCGTACAAGCAGGGGGAGCGGCAGGCAAAGGGAAAGGGAGAAACAGATTCCCCGCTGAGCAGGGAGCCCAATGCGGGGCTCGATCCCAGGACCCCAGGATCATGACTTGAGCCGAAGGCAGACGCTTAACTGACTGAGCCACCCGGGCGCCCAACACCGAGTGGTTTTACGTTATTTTTTACCCAAGGTCACATAGCCAATGTCAACAGAACAAAAATCCAGTCATTCATTCAACAGAAATTTATTCAGTGCTAACATGATCACATGTAAAAAGTCTCTGCTCTGTTCAGCTTACAGTCTGAGGGACAAATAATATTAATTCATGATCACCACACAGTAATAAATGCTACGGTACAGGTGCGCATATAATACTCGGAACACAGAAGTGGGCGCCTAAATAATACTGATAAGAGAAGGAAGTAAAACAGAAGCTGACATTAAAAGAACTATTAGAAGTTAGGTAGATCAATAATGTTAAGAAGGTCATGCCCAGAGGTGACAATATACTGAAAGGCAGTGAAAAAATATGGTCAATTTGAGTAGCTTCCCTGACTTCAGTGTGACTGGATGAGAGAATGCATAATCTGAAGGGTGAGAAATAAAGTTCGAGAGGTAGGCTGAGGCCAAAAATGTAAGTAACTTCATCTTCTATTTCTTGCCCAAAAGACTTCACTTGAAAAGTATGCATTCCACTTAGTACCTGCATCTCTTACAGCAATGATTCTAAATTGATAATGTGAAACGAGGACATCTCAGACCATGCAGAGTTTCTGACTGTTAAAATCCACTCAGAAAGCTAAATGGGGCCTATTGATGGATTTTGAGGAGGGAAAAGACAGTCAAATATGAAATTTAGAAAAGGTATTTCAGCAGCAGCACAGAGCCTTGGAGGAGCAGACAGCAGAAATATTGGTCAGAATACATTTGCAATAATTCAAATGAGAAGTACTGATGGTTTTAGTTAAGCCTGTGATGAAGGGAATGTAGAAGATTCAAAACTTAATCTGTACATGTTGATATAGAGATTTAGTAATGTACGGTAGAACGGCTCCCTTTTTCTGATTTCTATAACACCACTATTCTGAACATTTTGGGGGTCACAGACTTAAGAATCTGACTAACCCTTGGGGCGCCTGGGTGGCACAGCGGTTAAGCGCCTGCCTTCGGCTCAGGGCGTGATCCCGGCGTTCTCGGATCGAGCCCCACATCGGGCTCCTTTGCTGGGAGCCTGCTTCTTCCTCTCCCACTCCCCCTGCTTGTGTTCCCTCTCTCGCTGGCTGTCTCTATCTCTGTCGAATAAATAAATAAAATCTTTAAAAAAAAAAAAAAAAAAGAATCTGACTAACCCCTGTCCTGTGACTAATAGGAACTCATGCTATTTCCTGAGTTCCAGGAATCTATCTAAAACACCAGGCTAAATAACACTACACTGGATTATCTATGAAAATATGAATATGCAAAAATAGTTTGGAGAGGAGGGATAATAGCTCATTCATTCTGGACACGTTAATGTGCTTATAGAACATCCTAAGTGAGATATTGAGAACTTAGTTATATTGGTCTGAAAGGAGAGAAGTTGTTGGTGAGGAGTATTAAATATGTCACCTGAAGACACTGTGTAGAGTGAGCGGAACGATCATAAAGGGTTTGAGTTCAACCATAATCACGTAACGGATGATCAAAGGGCAGAAATACACACAGGAAGGACAAGCAAAAAGAGAAATCTGGACATCAGAGTTGGGGATTTCAATCACCACAGTCAGAACTTAGAGATTAAACTTAATACAATGTGTGGATTTATAGACCTCTCCAAAATTTTGACCCAACAGAGATTTTGGTAATGTTTAACGCTCTGGGTGTTGCTTTATACATGCCATATGTGTATGCTTGTTTCCTAAAATGTTAAATATTAACTTATACTTGATATGTGGAAGAGAGTGTGTGCACGTAATCTCCAAGTGCCCTGTTTTAGAAGATAATGAAGCTTATGTTCAAACCTGGATATGGCTCCAGCCTAAGGAATCTTCCTATTTCATCACGAGAGAAAGATAAATGTAATTGGTTTAGAGTCTATTTAACATTGCTAATTATTGCTGTGTAATGGTGGGTGGATCACTGTGTAATACGCTGTACAGTGTTAAAAACAATTAAGAGAAACAAAGTCCAAGAAAGTGTCCTCTCCACTTCACAGGTTTTATAGAACTGCACCATAGTCTTCCTACATGAATGGGTAGGAAGCTACTATCATGTACAAAAATAAAATGAATGGTAGCATTCAGGAAATAGGTAACGAATTTGTAATATAAAGTACTCAGACATTTCAGATTTTAGTAATTTCTCTTGACAAGTTCAAAATACATTGAAACCTTTCCTCAAGATAGATGCAATAAAGATTTTTTGTAAAAATATGGATGACAGTAATGTATATTGATATACTTTTCAGTTTTCAAGTCAAAACGCACTATCATTTGAGACTTAGAATTCCTTGAGCTATATAGGTAATAATCTTGATGAAAAACGAAAACCTAAGAGAACTGCATGGCAATATAAACTTATTAAGGGCTAGAACACAGCCCTTCTGACTTTAGTCAACTACACTTATCTGTGAGCCTTGCTGACTTTCTAATACTTAGATGACACTACTGTGTCATATCATTGGTTCTATTCAGGTAACTTCCCTTTAAAGTTCAAGCTCAGAACATTATTTTGAGTTCCGTTTAATTGTGGTCATATAACGAAATTTCAAAAAAATACATAAAAGCGGTAGTTAAGCATAACAAACAGTGGACTATTAACTCCAGGATACCTAGGTAAACTGTCTAAAAATAAGAGAAACTTGGAAATTTTCATTACACTTTTGAAGTCACTATGGTGACGTTTTAAAATTTTAATTCTGTCAAATGACAACAGCATTAAGGGGGCATTCTTTCAAAGAATGAATAATGCCACACTATTCAGAAGGAAAACAAATAGGACCTCACATTTGGTTTATCTTGCAGTTGGGTCTACATAACTACTTCACTCCACCAAGGTTACAACAGGTCACCTCCCTTGGTGTATTCCTCAGGCTAGCATACCAGATAGAACTGCTGAGTACTTCACAACGGCCCTACGGAGAAAGTGAATCTGGTCAGAGAAAAATCAGGGTCTCCAACAGAAACAGCAAATCTAATTTTAGAAATCTGAAGATGACTTATCTTGAGCTCTGACAGTCAGTGTTGTATTTCCTGGAAGTTTCTAAAGAGATCTGTTTCTGCCCATCTCTCAAAGTCACAAGGTCAAAGTTAGACTATCAAAGAAAGATGAATGCCCTGTTGACAGGAATTTGACCACATCACAAGTCCATTCTCAGTGGCTTTGTTGTACCAAGGAAATTGTTCTGTGATAATAAAGTGTCTTCTGCAGACACCTCCCCTGAACCAGATCACATCGTGTGCAAGAAAGAGGGGCAGAACAGTTGATTTAAGAATTTGAGGTCCAGTGGGGGGATTTTGAGAGCCTAAATACGGCTAAGCATCACCATTAATATTTAAGAAAGTTTTTACTGTTCTTGCTATAGGGGACTTGCCAAAAAGATCTTTGAGTCAATCATCTGTGACGGTGCATTAAAAGATTTCAGAAGTCCTTCCCATCATCTATCTCAATGACTCTACATATCATAAACTTAATAAAGATTTTGGGAACACCAGTTCTCAAATTCTTCCATACACGGATCCACTGTAGCATCTGCTTCACCTTGTTTATCAGAACTCAAATTGTTAATTCCTTGGTATTTTTCTTCATTTTTCCTATTTTTAGATAATGTCATAACTCTTTAAGATCATTTAAAAAACCATTTTCATGCATCTATTATACCTCCAAAGTAGCTAACTGGTATGACTAAAATATATTTTTAAGCTAGATAATTCATAAATGTCAGATATAATTATCAGCCATAAACCTTTGAAAATTCTTGAAAGGAAATTTCAATGTTTCTTGAAAATGGAATCTAATATCTCAAAATTCAGAAACTGATTTTTTTCCTAATGAAAATTACTCATTATTTCATGAAATATTCTCAGTGAAATTAAATGCTGTACATTTTACTCTCTAAACTATATCATATATACTACCCTTTCCATAAGCCCCTTTATCTAATTCAGTAATTATTTCCATTAGTACATCTGATCTTTGTCCATGTTTGCCTTTCTTTTTCAAATTGCAGAGGCCCTTATAAGAACACAATGTGAATTTCATGAATTGAGGACTATGATCTGTTCAGTTTTAAGTTCCTTATAATGTACCCACTGTGCTTTCAATTTAGAGAAGCTCATAGCATTTTATACATGAATGAATCATGCCTTCGTAATATATTGCTAATAATTATTTTATAAGCAGCATAAAAAATGAGTTTGCCCCCTCCCAATGTTTTAAGGGCAATGATTACAAATTATTTAAAGGTAGACAATAATAGACATAGATATGTTCTCAGGAGGGAGATCTATTCAATCATCTAATTTTTCAGGTTGTACAGCGACACGTTACAATCTATAAAGTTAAAGAACAAATACCAAAGTAATAATCTTTAACCCGCTCACAATTTGTGGACAGTCACTTCATGTTTTAAAACCCTACACTTTGAAGTAGGAAGATCAGTAGGAGAAGAAAGGGAAGAAGAAAGGGGGGGTAAACAGAAGGGGGAATGAACCATGAGAGACTATGGACTCTGGGAAACAAACTGAGGGCTTCAGAGGGGAGGGGGGTGGAGGATTGGGATAGACCGGTGATGGGTATTAAGGAGGGCACGTATTGCATGGTGCACTGGGTGTTATACGCGAGTAATGAATCATTGAACTTTACATCAGAAACTAGGGATGTACTGTATGGTGACTAAAATAATATAATAAAAAATACTATAAAAAAAATAAAACCCTACACTTTGAAAACAAAAAGGAAAGTTGGAGAGAAATAGAGAAAGGAGAAAGGAAAAGAGAAGGAAGGAGGGAGGAAAGGAGGGAAGCATCTCTCCCCTCCCTGCTTGAGAGAGAGATGAGGAGTAGGGGAAAAAAGGAAATTAAATGAAGCCCAAATGAACATAATAGGACTAAACACTTTTGCTTACAGTATCTGATATTGGTAAGGTAAATAATTCAATGTGTAGAAGTACCACGTAGGGTTCTGTATAATTTTAGCTGGTAACTAACTCTGAAGAAGGTAAAAGTGCCACACAATTAACCAAAATCTAGTCTCTCATAAATCTGTCAAAAAAAAAAAAATCTGTCCACAATAAAGAAGAATTCATTTCCAAGTGAATTACAAACATTTTCAACATTGCAAAATAAGCTAAACTCATTTAGGCATTTAACTCAATTAGAAATAATATATTGTTGATTATGTATGTGCAGTTTATTCATTCATTTGAATATCTAGCACTCACAACTGATTAAATCAGATTGTGCACTCTGAATATTAAACACATTAGATAATATTTCAAGATTTTACTTCTGTAAATTGAGGAGCTCAATTTCATTTAAAAGCAGGTAACAATTAAAATGAAGTTTTAAGATTATGTATTGCAGTCCACACAAAATTGGTTTTTATAGGTAGTTTGCTGATAATTTCTTTAGATCTCAATTCTACAGTAATGTCATCAAATACGTTAGAGAAAAATCCAGGAGGGGAATAAAAATGCAATGGGGATGGTAAAATGTAATAATCCTGGCCCAATAAAGAATTAAATTTGATGAGATCACAAACCCTTTCCTCATTTCTTACATTTGTTCCAACTTAGCTGCTTAGAGATTGACAGCCGAAAATAATAAAAGTCCAATTATTTTGATGAGTGCTGCATACTATGTTTGGTGTCTAGAACCAGTTTCAGGAAAAGAAATTTTGGTCCGTTCTCCATACTGCCTAATATCCCTAAATCCATATGGTTCACATCTATAGGACTATCATGTTATGAGATGAAGGAGAATCAAGACATTATAATGTACCATAAAAGACAAGGTCGGTGGAGTCAGATGATTTAAAATCAAGGCTTATGACATTAGTTTTATGAATAAAAATGTTTTTTAGATTCTTTGGACTTCTGATTCATTCAACACAAAATGTCAATGACAACATTTATCTGCTGTTTCTTCACAGAGTTAATTCACAAGTTATATTAAATAATGGCCATGAAAATGATTTTTAAAATATTAGACCTCAGTAAAATGTGGACCGTAGTAATGGCAATATAAACTGTAATAAAAAAATAAAATGACAATGTCAAAGAAGGAGAAGAAAGAGAAATAGAGATTTATGGAACTCAGTTAAATTCTTCAAACTTGACAATTTAAGAAAGCAACTTTCTCTATAACAATTGAGTAATAAAATACCCTGCCATATAAACATGTAGCAGCACTTTTCATAGCAGAAATTATATTCCATTTTATTTTCATGGACAAGTGAATTGCCTATTAGGCTTATGTACATGTTAAAACCCATCTTTAATTTGTCCTATGGTGTTCACCAAATACCTACACCAAAAAAAAAAAAAAACAAAAAACAAAAAACCACCAAAACCCTTACCTCACCTTCCCACTCTTGGTCAATTGCCCCTTCATGTGCTTCAATAGCATATATGGCCTAGTATCTTAAGCCATTCACAAACTTTATCACAGTACTGTAACCAAGGATCTCTCAATCTAGAATAAGCTTCTTGGGGTCAGGAACTCGTACTTTGTACCTCGGAAGTCTCTGACTCCCAATAAGAGCCTATTAAGTAATCCAAAGGCTGTTGGTCAGTACAATGGTTAAATGAGAGCATGCTGCCAGATATAACAAATAAAATACAGGACATCCAGTTAAATTTGAATTTCAGATACACAACACAAATTTGGGACATACTTATATGAAATATTTATTCATTGTTTATCTGAAATTCAAATATATCTAAGCGTCCTATATTTTATCTGACAATGCTAAATGAGAAGGGAAAATGTTTGATGGCTTCGAGGCAATTGAATTCAGATAACTACATCAAGAAATCATTTAAATTCAACTTTAAGTTAGCAATAATGCATGTAAGGAATAACAAAACCTTCTAAGTTAAAAGTGAATTTACTGCTTAAAGCAGCACAAAACTTTCTGGTATACTAATCTAACAAGAAAGGAAACAACAAAGATGTTGCCTTTCAAGTTAGGATATCAATTTTGCCATTGTCATAGATTAGATTATTGCTTAGCAAATACTCACATCTCTATTTCTTTGAAGGTGGACCTGAGAAATTAATTTGCTTTGGTTGATTTCCCATGTGTGTAAGCAACAGTGCGCCAATTTCAAGCCTAGGTCTTAAGAAGTTGAGAGTGTTTTTGCTTATCCTTCTGGGAGTGCAACCTCTCAAAACAGAGAGCCAAACTCAGAGACCTACAGATTGAGACAGAGTCACTCCCACTGACCAACAACAGACCTGTGATTAAGGAACATGTGTGCAGTGTTGAATGCCACTAACATTTTGTTGGTGTTTATTATGCAGAATTCCTACTACGATCTGTACAAGAGGCAACTGATACAGCCATTGTTCTCACAGAAACAGTCCTCCTCCATTAGTCCAAGGCAAATCTGGACAGTTGGTACCCTCATCATAGCTAAAGGATGTGTTTAAACCACCCCACCCCACCCCCCGTTTTCCTATGTCAGAGTGGAGAAAAACTCACTTCTTTGATTGTCCATCTCTTATGCTGTATATCAAAGCAGTAGTGTATCCCTGGGACATATTTGTAAAACAGTCATTGTTTTGATCTTGCACCTAATATGAATTAACTTTTAAAAAATGCATTTTATGCAATGAGGAATCAGGCATGTCAAAAAAGGTGATAGTATCACCTTATAGTCTATAAATCTTATTGGCAGAAAAAGCATCATTAATCCCAGTATTCATGTTTTTCATACACAAAATCATGGGACAGTCCTGTCTAAGACAGGGAATGCATTTATATTTCCAGGAGAGAATTTTTTTTTTCTTTAGAAGAACTCCTAGGGAATATTTTATTTTCTTCCTAAGTATTTGAAGCTGTATAAATGCTAGGAAATTACCCAGGAACTATTACGCACATAGTCTGTATTTGCTAGGAAATCAAAGGATATAAAAGCTGCACTTTTGCAGGGCTCCAACTGAATGCAACACACTGTATTAGAAACAATCTCCCCCCAAAATGGAGAACTGATAAAATAAGGCAAGTGAACTCTCTTGCTTTTTAAACAAATTATGGTGAGAATTCCTAAATGGAGTATTCTTTTTTTCCTATCTGTACACTGAGTTGGTCCTTTCATACTGAAATTTTGTTAATATATAATATCTTTGCCTACCATGTGGGTTTCCAATAATGTTATGAACTGAATGTTTGCATCTTCCCAAAATTCCTATGTTAAAGCCCATAACCCCTCATGTGATAGTAAGAGAAGGTAGGGACTTTGGGAGGTAATTAGGTATAGATGAGATCATGAGATTGGAGTACTCATGGAGGGATAGGTGCCTTATGAGAAGAGAAAGAGACAGCAGAGCTTCATGTGAGATTATAGCAAGAAGGCAACCACCTGCCAGACAGAAAGAGGCCCTCACCAAGAACTGAATCTATGGACACCTTGAGCTTGGACTTTCCAGCATCCCGAACCAAGAGAAGTCAATGTCTATTGTTTTAGTCACTCAGCCCATAGTATATGGTTATAGCAGCCCACGCTAAGACATGTAATAACTGGGAGGACACAAAAATGGTTATTACACAACATAATAGACTTTTCTATGTTCCTTTGTGTATTGGCTATTAGTCTGGGAGACCAAGTTATTTCATCTCTGCATTCTTATTATCAAGAATATTGCATAGATGAAAGTTCCTGGGTATGAATATGTGGAATGAATATTCTATAGCAATTTTCGAGGACCAATCCTGAATTGAAAGTATAAGTATTTAAGATGCTTTGGCTATACATTCTAGAAATTAGTGTCAAATATTAACCTAATCCCAACCTTGAATTCAAATCTCAATAATTTGCTATCTACTTTTGGTTTAATTGTTAACTTTATTTGCTACTCTAAGATCACTGCCACTTTTAAGACCCACAGCAACACTTAGTCTAGCTCTGCTAATAGTTCTTCTACCTATGGCCCAGGGTTTATACCTGGACTCCTCTTCCTGAGGGCCAGCTATGAAACAGAGGCCCTGAGATTTTCTGTCCAGTTTTTTTTCTGAGGGATGGAAATCTTGTCTCTGACTCTTGGTGTGGTATTTGGAGCCCCACTGCATGTAGACAGGCTTTCCTGATGAGAAGAGCCTACTTAGGCCAATTTTTAATCTGGGTGACCCATGTAATAATTGCTCTGTTGGAGGCTCCTGGGTGGCTCATTCAGTTAAGCATCTGCCTTCAGCTCAGGTCATGATCCCAGAGTCCTGGGATTGAGCCCCGCATCAGCCTCCCTGCTCAGTGGGGAGCCTGCTTCTCCCTCTCCCTCTGCCTGCCACTCTACTTGTGCACACGCTCTCTCTCTCTCTCTCCCTGTCAAATAAATAAATAAAAATCTTAAAAAAAAACAGTAATTGCTCTGTTGTTCTTTTGTGATCTCCTTTGGTCACATTATGCACTCTTATTATTAAATACATACCTAATTGACCTTATTGCAATTCAAATAACAAACTCTACCTATAAAAGAGACTTGTGTTTCTGTATCTAGTGAATATGGTGATTTCCATGTGCAGACCCCTCCCAGTTTGGCTGCCCAGTTAAAATATTCTCCCATCTAATTTCTGATTAGTTTGCTCACATATAAACAATTTTAAATAATTTGTTGGTCATCATACATATCTTTGTAACAAGATATTTAGGGCAACTTTCATTACAATAGGCTTATTATATTCAAACGAATCTATGTTAATTCATCTTAATTTTATTATTTTTATTTTTTTTTAAGATTTTATTTAGTTGACAGAGATAGAGACAGCCAGCGAGAGAGGGAACACAAGCAGGGGGAGTGGGAGAGGAAGAAGCAGGCTCATAGCAGAGGAGCCTGATGTGGGGCTCGATCCCGTAACGCCAGGATCACGCCCTGAGCCGAAGGCAGACGCTTAACGACTGCACCACCCAGGCGCCCTAATTTTAAAATAGGGTATTGTAAACATTGAGATTTCTCTAAAGATGTTTGTTTCTATGATTTGGAGGAACACTCTTCGAGGGAAAGAATCAAACAATTACCCATCTGGTCATTTCTGGAAAGGAAAGATTAGGTTTTTATATCACTGAAGAAAAACTGTACACTCACATTTCCTACCATTTCCTGATTTGTCCCTCAAACATGAGAGTATTTTGTTTTCCTCTTTTCCTTTCTGAAACAAATTAATAGTCTGTGAAAATAATATTCAAACTCCCTATTAAGTCTTTCTACACTCTAACAAATTGATTTCCCCTATATCCACCTTATTTCCTAATCATTACTTTCAGCATTTTGAGTAAAAAATATATGTCCTCCATTAGGCATTTTCTAATTAAGCTAGAACTGCATTTCACCTTTGCCTTCTTGGAGCAAGCAACTTTTTCACACCTCCTCTGGGTATTTGCTCACAGACATTATTAGTACTCATATATATTTACATATATGTCACTCATCTTACCAAACTCATGGAAAGAATCTTCATATTATTATCCAGATATCTAAGGGAACTCCTACCTCATGATTTTCCAACTTAAGTACTTATTTGTTTACATTTGGTACCTGTCTTCTCCACTAGAAGGTAAGTTTTATTATGGCAGTGATCTTGCCTGTCTTGTCCTCATTTTACTCTTGGCATCTGGTTATGTTCCTGGCATATATAGGTTTAATAAATATTGGTTAAATCTGTCCGTGAACGTAGGCAGTAATGACAGAACACTACTTTAGTATCGTTTATTATATCCTTGGGTGCACCACAGATTTCAAATAAGACGTTTTTAAAGCACAAATTACCAAATAGTCATTTATGTACATGTGAAATTCATGTGGAGATAGAATTTTGATCAAGTGGTTTCAAATGAAGAGTACAGTTCTTCTAAAAACAATAGTCCAAGCCATGACTGTCACATTACTAGGTAAAATACGAGGAGGATTTTTCTCTTAGTAGGTACTCAAAAAAGACTTATTTTCATGATGGATATTAAATAATCATGAGACTAAATAATATTTCATTAAACTGACTCGTGATTTATTTGGAGGGAACTAGTAGCCGTTATAAATGCAATTTGACACAAGGATAAAAGAGTCAAACGAGAACTTCCTAATTGTACGTAATAATCAGTATAGTATAATAATTTGCAAAGAACAAATAAAAACATGCAGATATTTTAGACCTGCATATTTGTATGGGAGTAAACATTCTGAAGGCCTAACACTTAAGTAAATGGCCTTGACTAAACCAGTAAACCTGCTCATGGAAATTAAGACTACAAGTCATTAGAGGCAGTCAAGAAATTGATATTGTCAGAAAAAGCATGCACACGTGCATGTTATTTTTGCCAGTCACACTATTTTAACAGTTCATGTATAATTGTAAGACTAAATAGGTGGTGGGGCATTTTGAGATGCTAGTGTAATTTTACAATAAAAGTATACTTAAACTGCTGTCTTTGAGTTAATTATGATGCTTTACTACAGCTATGTCGATATATACATTTTTTGTGCTCTCAGTAAAATATTAGATGTGACTGATTCCCCGCTACCAAAATCTCTCATGCAAGAAAGAATTCTCATTTGGTTACACGGGATTGTTTGGTAACTTGTCAGAAAAACAAAAAAGTTTGATTCATTTGTTTTATGCACAATTCTAAGTACATTAAATTAGACATTATTAACAGTAATTCCGAAGTTTCATATACGTCCGTGTAATTATTTGTTCCCATTAAAAACACGTCCCCTATTCAAAACTAATCTGGGATCCTTGTAAAGTAACTGTGGAGTAGAACATCTTTAATAATATGTTGCAAAGTTGCTATCATGTACAATTGATGGATAAATTCCACAGAGACTGGAACATTTCATTAATGGAGTACAGGCCTAATTTTCCTTTAATCCATTTAACATGTTTAAGATAAACAAGTATGGAAGCACAATTGAGTCAGAGGCATGTTTGTAATGCGAAATAAAAAAATTTTTTTTTTTTTGACGTAAGAACATTTCCCTTAGACTAAGTTCTAAGATTCAAGTTTAGTGCTAGGATACATTATTGAGCCATCACAGTAAGTGAAACCATCAAAATAGGCGACATCAGTTCATGTAAAGAAGTGATTATCCATAGATTTTTAAAAAAATTTATATATAAATATATATATATAAATGCTTCTGGTTGAAGAGTTTTAATGTAGTAACAACCCTCATAGTCAAGTTCAGTGACATAAAAGTCTGTGGAATTATTTCCCAGAGAATCAAAATATGAGTGAATTATTCTATTCTGTAGAATCTACTTATATAAATTTTATCCTTTGCAGTTGAAATTTTCAACCAAACCATCTGTCAGGATAAGTAGGATAAGGTTTTAATTACTTACAGCAATGCAATTATACCATTAATGTTCAGCTAAAATTGAACCCATTCAATTTAATTAGGAATGCAGCTGTGAGTGGAAAGAGATGGGTACTTTCAGATCGCCAACACAAGAGGTTATAAAAGCTCTTTTTTCTGTCTTTTTTTGTTTGTTTGTTTTTGATTTGCCAGGGCTTGTTCTGGCGTAATCCTATTCTGCTGTACTACTTTTTGAATGTGTGTGTGTACATAGCATATGGTAGATATACTTACATATGCCTTTTCTGACAGAGTGTGTATATACATATATATATTTATATATTTTTATATAATATATATTATATTTATATATTTATTTATATTTATATATTTATATATTTTTATATATTTATTTATATATTTATTTATAAATATGTATATTTAATTATATATTATATATAAATTATATAAATTATATAAATATATTATATAAATTATATGTGAATATTTATATATTTATACATATAAAATATACATAATAACCAAATAATTCCATATGCATAAATACACCTTTAGAAAAGCAAATCACCTCCTATTTGTGCCCACGACTTTATATCTGCCCCACATATGCCATGGAAATGGAATTAATTCAACTCACTGAGAAACAATCTTCTTTTCAATTAAAATTAATGTTTTGGTTAACACATTCTCATTACAATAACTACAGTAGTCATGGGCTAAGGTGAAAATAAAAGATAAGCATAAAATTTATCTAATCATCTGAAAATGTCTACAATCTATTTGAAGAGATGAGACATTCATGTATACAGCAGTTAAATAAAAATGCAAGAAACACACTTTGTAGATAGATGATAATTGAACAAAACAAACAATATGTATCCTAACATTTTGAAGAGAAAAAATAATGTAGGCTTGAGAAGAATAAAATTTAGACTTTTTCTGAACTTCAAGAAATGGTTTGGATATGAATAAGCATGTATGGAAGGGAAAGGACACTCCAGGTTGAGACAGCGTCTGGTGGATGGCCTTAGACATAGTGAGAAAGGCCTTCCTGGATAAAAGGATCATGTTTGGGAAATAAAGGTAGGTACCCTGGGTTAGAGAGCCCTAAAAGCATTCTAAAGAGAACCATTATAAAATTTGCTTCTTCCAAGAAGCTTTTGTAAAATAACTAAATTCCTGAAAGTGAAGCAACTAATTCTTATTCTTTGATCTTGCTAACACTTATGTTTCCTAAATGGAAATATTTTTTAAATGTTAACACCACGAACATAAGGAAGGGATTAACGGGGTCAGATTTGTGAAGATTCTCCTATCACATACCTCGCAGTTGCCATAGCAATGTTTTCACAAGCAAAGCCAGAAGAAGAAAACTGGCACGTTTGGAGAATTGACCAGAATTTTTTCAACTCAAGACGGAAATAAATGAAGAGGCAGCATAGTGATGTATTAAGAGCATGGACTCTGGGTCTGCTAGGACTGAGTTCAAATTCTACTAATATGTAGCTGTGTCTGCTCAGAGCTAATTAGTTAGGTCTTCTATACTTTATTCTCCTCATCTATGAAATAAATAACAATACCTCGATAGAGTTGTTGAAAGAATTTGAATACTATTTTAGGTGAAGCTCTTATAATGGTGGCTGACAAAAGATTATTATATGTCAGCTATTATAAATAAATCAATTTCACAAATAACATTTAATAATCAAGTTCCCAAATTATTCTAATAACCAAATAACTAGAGAATCTTCTAACTGTGCTTATATCATGTTTAGTAAGAATCACCCTCAGGTTCTAATTCTATGAATAACTATGTCAGTTATGCCTTAAGTTCCACCTCCAGGTTCTATGTAACCAGTTGGATGAAGTTTTAAAAAGTACGATCTAAATGTATAATCTCCTAACTTCACACTTTCTTGGTAAAAACCTGAATTGTTATAGTCCTATTTTACCAACATAAATGCCCTTACATGTAGTTCAGATACTTATAATAAATATGTGAAGCTACAGGAATACAGCAATAGGGAAGCTCAAGGGTTGTGACCAGATGTCCCCACTGGAAGGCAGTGGGATTTGCCTACACAAATTATGTTTGTAGGCTCGATTTGGCTATCAGACCATTCAGGCTACAACCCCATTAATGCTTCATCTCAAGAAGGAAGAGCTTCCCTACTATTTGATTACCCATTGCTGCAGGAAACACCTTACTTAAACTTTCTTCAGGAAAGGAGGAAAACATTGCGTTTTGTGATATTCTTTCACTCTTCCCTCAGAGAATAGAAACATTGTCGGTATCAAAGAAAAATAATTTTTCTCCCTCATATTTGTTTTCCTCTGCCTTACTAAATAAATAAATAAATTAGAAGTGTTCTTTTAGCAATCATCTATGCAGATGTGATCATGATAAAGGAAGAATGCCCAACTCTGAAGCATTTGCTTTGTAGATTACTCACCCACTAGATATATTAAATATATAAATGTTAAAACAATCAAGGATTATAGAAACATTCTTTGCTGACTTTCATTAGTCATCAGTCCAAGGTGAAATAAACCGTCTAGATAAACCCACTAGAGACTACCTCATCCATCCTGCCTTTACAAACAACCAAATGAATTTTGAGTCAAGAACCATGAGAGACTATGGACTCTGGTAAACAAATTGAAGGTTTCAGAGGGGGGGGGGTTAGCCCAGTGATGGCTATTAAGGAGGGCACATTTTGCATGAAGTATTGGATGTTATACACAAACAATGAATCATGGAATCCTACAACAAAAATTAATGATGTACTGTAGGGTGACTAACATAACATAATAAAATTAAAAAGAAAAAAGAAACTACTGACTACAACTTGCTGGAATAACTAATCATTACAGACTAAGACTAAAAGCAGCCCAATAATTCATCATTAAGGGATGAATCAAGTAAACTAGGAAACATCTGTAAAATAGAGTATTTTGCACCTGTAAAAGAAATAAAAAACAGTTCTAGTTACTGCTATGTAGATGCTCTGGGATATGTAAGTGAAATACATCAAAGGAGGAAAATGTGTTTAGTATGTTAAAATAAGCTACCATTTAACCAAGAAAGTATAGAGATCCATAAACACTGAAGGAAAAGTTACTGATGGAGATGGGGGAAAAAATAGGTATAGGTATTGGGAGACAGGTATAAAAACTTAGAATTCTTTTGAATTTTAACTGATACTATAGATTTAAATATACAAATGTCTACATGTTTGTAAAATATATAAATATATGAAATATGTACATACTCGTCTATAAATAAAAGGCATTAAAATTAAAAACAAATTAAACAAATGAAAATAGTGTACAGAGCTGGTAGACAAATTACACAGAGAGTAGTTGTGTTAAGACAGTGAATTTTCTGAAGTACAAAAAACTTCAAATTCCTGATATTTTTCATTAATTATATCAGTTCTGGTAATAATATTGTATTGGGATAACGAATTATGTTAATGCCACTAGAAACAAAGACTTCAGGTAAGGGAAAAGAAATACAATGGGAAAAAAAATCAAAGAAATTAATTAAAAGCCCTGTAAATGTTGTTTAAAATGAAAATACCTGTAGAAACTCATATTTTCCTTTAGAAAATACAGATTTCTTGGTAAACTAATCTTTGGCAAAGCAGGAGAGACTATCCAATGGAAAAAAAGACAACCTTCAATAAATGACTTGGGAAAATTGGACAGCCACATGCAGAAGAATGAAACTGGACCACTTTCTTCTACCATACACTAAAATAAGTTCAAAATGGATGAAAGACCTAAAGATGAGATAGGAAACCATCAAAATCCTAGAGGAGAACACAGGCAGCAACCTCTTTGACATTGGTCAAAGCAACTTATTAGACATGTCTCAGCACTCAAGAGAAACAAAAGTAAAAATGATCCATAGGGACTTCATCAGAATAAAAAGCTTCTATGCAAAAAAAAAAAAAAAAAAAGCTTCTATGCAGCAAAGGAAACAATCAACAAAACTAAAGGGCAACCTTTGAGATGAGAGAAGATATTTGCAAATGACTTACCAGATAAAGGGCTAGTATCCAATAAAGAACTTATCAAACTTAACACCCAAAAACCACATAATCCAGTTAAGAAATGCGCAGAAGACATGAATAGAGATTTTTCCAATGAAGACATCCAGATGGCAAACAGACACATGAGAAAATTATCAACATCACTCAGCACCAGGGAAATACAAATCAAAACCACAATGAAATACCACCTCACACCTGTCAAAATGGCTAAAATTAACAACACAGGAAACAACAGATGTTGGATGCTGAGAAAGGGAAACCCTCTTACACCGTTGGGGGGAATGCAAACTGGTGCAGCCACTCTGGAAAACAGTATGGAGGTTTCTCAAAAAAGTTAAGAAGAGAACCATCTTACTATTCAGCAATTGCACTACTAGGTATTTAACTAAAGGATAAAAAAAGACTAATGCAAAGGGGCATGTGCTCCCCCAATGTTTATAGCAACATTATCAACAATAGCCAAATTATGGAAAGAGTCCAAATGTCCATCAAGTGATGAATAAAGAAGATGTACTATACATATATGATGGAATATCAACCATAAAAAAGAAATCTTGTTATTTGCAACAATGTGCATGGAGTTAGAGTATATTATGCTAAGTGAAATCAAAGACAAATACCATATGATTTCACTGCTATGTGGAATTTAGGGGGGAAATGAGAGAAGCAAACCATAAACACACTCAACTATAGAGAAACAAATTGAAGGTCTCTGGAGAGGAGGTGGGCAGGGGGATGGGCTAAATGGGTGATGGCTACTAAGGAGGGCACTTGTGATGAGCACTAGATCTTTTAAGTAAGTGATGAATCACTAAATTCAACTCCTGAAACAAATATTACACCATATGTTAACTAACTAGAATGTAAATAAAAACTTGAAACATTGAAAAAAAATAAAGTAGTTTAAAAAGCAAAAACAAACAAACAAACAAACAAACAAACAAAAAAAGCCAACAACAAAAACACCAGATTTCTTACTGTTGTCCACTCAAAAGGTCAAGAAATGATAAATACACCACAAAGATCAAAGGTCTCTAAATACCATTCTTCACTATAAGGAACCAGGATTTCTTGGAGAAAAGGGCAAAATCCCAGGTTGGTGGCACAAATCTATAGCACGAGCTTGAACTAGTTTTTGTACCCGCAACGAAGGAAGTTCTGACAGACCACTATTTTTTTATGGTTGAGGGACTTTTGGTTTTAACTTGAAAAGCTTCCATAAGTCCAAATTAGAACATTTGATCATCACTAAAGACATAGCTATAATGGATTGAAATATATCTCTATTTATAAGCCTATGTGCTTTCAAATATTAATAAATCAATTTGTTATTTTAAGATGGGTAAAATTGGTAAATGAGAAAATCAACATTAAAATGTTCCCTCTGCTTTTGAAATATTTCAAAATAAAAAAATTTTCTGGCTGAAAAAAATCTTGTCACAAAATTATAATAGTTGACTTATCAAATAATATTTTGCTCAAAAGCTACAATATCTGATTTTGACACCTCTCTGGGAAATGGTTACTGAGAAATATAAGAGATAAAGACAGATATAGAAAACTTGACAGAAAATACCTAGCAACCTGCCTAGCTCTTAACCAAGGTAAACTTTTTTTTGAGAAGTTTTAGGAAATGTTACTACTTTTTACAATGAGATAGCTAAGATACATTGGAAGTACTTGTGACGCATTTGTATTAAAACTCAATTGGTCTACTGAGTTCCATTTTTCGAAAACATGATGCAATTTTATCACGAGTAGAACTTATTTTATTAAGAAAAATTCATCAGTGTTGCCCTAATTCCCTCAGTCTTATTATCACTGAAAAAATGATGGTGTAGCAAAGTCAGCACAAGTGCTGTCATTAGATGGTCTAGAAATCGAAACCTCCGGCATAGAATGTAGTTTAACTTAGATGCGCTTCATTTTACTGTATGAGGAGTATAATAATTTTTAGTTTAGAGAGGGTTGTTTGTAATGAAATTATGCGGGTTCCGCCTTTACCTCAGTGACGGGCACAGAGTAGATGTTCTCCTGTGAATTCCCTTCTCCACAACATCTATAGTCACTGTTCACAGAGAGGTTTGACGAGCAACAGTTAGGAGTAGCTTTGCAGATAATTCTTAACTTCCAGTGAATTGGAATAATTCAATTATTTAATGTTAACTATATTTCAAGCCTGCTGCATTCCAAATCAACATATGTTAGAAAATGGAAATAGAGGGTAAAGTACACACGAAGGCTCCATTTTAGTTTGAGCATACCAGCCTCTCCTTTGCTGCCTTTTGATTTGTTATTTGCACATCTGGTGCCATTGACATTTATGAAGTGACCTCTTTTTTTCTTTCTTCCACATGCACACACCCAGTGCAGGGAGTTGAACAGTCATACATGCAATGAACACAGTATTTCATGGTTAATGTACCATCCTTTATGAGAATATGCTAGCATAATGATAGGGGGCTGAAGCATGTAATCTATAATTAATACAAAGTGAACTGTCATGTAGGGCAAAATGGGCCTTTCTGCAGAAGTATAAGTGCAGTCATGGAAACGGCTATAGCTCCTTGATTGTAATTATTCAGCCTCACTAGGGGTCTGCAGCTAGCTATTAAAGTGCTAGTGGTCCCTCATGGAGTAGTCTACTATCCAATTAAACTTTCACAAGTCTATTCAGGAGGCACACTTCAGGCTGTCAAGACATTGTGGGACACCACTGTGTTCCATTAAATAGTGTCAAGCACCTGCATTTCTAATAGAACATAATGTTTTTGGTTACCTTTTGCATATAGAATTTCATCAGAGAATTTTCTTCATCTGATTTGAACAATTTGAATCTCTAGACAGATAAAACATTTGTAATTGGAATAGATAAAGGTCTTTAGTATCTGATACTTAGCAGGACTGTACTAATTTACCATTTTCTCTCCTCTATCAAAGAAAAGCATATGCAGAAGTCAGTGAGAAACAAAGAAAAGTTAAATGTTTGGGATAAATGGCAAAATAAATGCAGCTGAAGTTAAAAATCAATAAACAAAATATTTCAATGTGTATTCAAAAGTTTGTACAGCCCTATTAGATACAAATCCCAAAATCTAGGAAAAATACACACCACCACCACCAAAACATTCTATGGTTTTATGAGTTAAGGACTTCCATTAAAACTATTGCAAATTCTACTGCAAACTTCAAAATAAAAATGGGCTGAATCTCCAATACGTGAAATGAAAATGATTTTGAAAAACCCTGTAGATGCAGAATGTTGTGGAAAAGTCTTAACTGACAAGTAGGTTACTTGCTTCATCTCTCCATGACACCGTTTTCTAATTTGTTAACTGAGGTATTTAGGCAAAAAGCTTTAAAACTCTGAAACAATGACTTTATTAAAAAGTAGCAGCCGATCTTGAAAATATGTAATTTCAATAAGAATAAGCAGACTTCAGAGAAGGAAAGATCAATCTTCATACTTTTTGCTATCAACTTTTGCTTTTCATTTTAGTTTCATTTCATTTTGTTTTTGCATTAGGAGGTAAATGGCTAGTCAGTCATTAACATGGTATTTTCAGAGGTATGTGCAGATTATGTTAAATTACCAATTGTACACAGGTATTTTATCTGCTCCCTGGAGTCCATAACAATAAAAGAATAAAAAATTAAAAAAAAAAAAACCAAAACCAAAAAAACTGCACAACCCTTCCTCCATGGAGTGGGTACCACTTTGGAGAAAGCTGGAGTGCTCTTTCATCACTTCCCTCCACAACATCATTACTATGATTGTTCGGAGAATACTGTTCTCAAAAGAACCAAATAGGATGCAGAGAAAGCACAGGAAGTGAAGAATGATCAATTAAAGTGCAATAGTCAGAGACAGGAAGAAGCTTGGTAGACAAAATAGAAAGGAACCGTAGGGAGGTTGTTTAAGGTAATTCACTGGGTCCATGTCAGAAAAGCAGGTCTATATGAAAATGTGTAGACACCAGGAACTTTGTAAAAAGCTAACCCCATTGCACTTGTATTTTACTTCTTAAAGGCAAAAGTCCAAGATAGAATAAAGACTGTTTACTCATAAAACTTGTAGCAAGGAAATCTTTCAGCCATCCTTTCATTTCATTTCAGCAAGGGATCAAAGGTGTTGGGGAAAAAAGGTAAATTTTATAGAGGAAAAAAAAGAAAAATCTGAGTCTCTGGTAAGCATTCTATTAAGGGGGATTTTTTATTTTTGGAAGTGGGGGAGACTTGCTAATTGGTCTTGAGGTACATTGATTGGTATTTGTTTGGTTGCACCAGGACAACAAGGCAGTTCGAGGACATCTTTTAAATGGAAGGATTGTTTAATATTAGGGTGGATGGTTTTCTGTGGCCTATAATTTCCTGGAAAAGCCAACTGGATCATTTTTCAGAGACAAACTGTCCTTATGAGATGAGCGGATGGCTACTATAGCAGGCAGTTTGTCAAATTTTACTCAGCCATTCAAAAAAAAATCTAGAAATTTCTAATGGTACACAACAATGTTAACTCAATAAAAGTCTTGGTCATATAGGTAGATATTGCATATGATACTGTAGATGATGTATGTTATACATACAGTACATAGCATAATAGATAGATAGATCCCAGTTAGTCACTCAACAAAGCTTCAGTGTTCTCACTTGTAAAATATGCTAACACCCGCTTTACAGAGTCATTTCAAGTTTTTTTTTAATACTTAGCAGAAGAGTGCTTATCATATAGTGTATACCACACATATATTCATATACATCTGTCATATCCAGAAGGATGGTTAATATTACATAAGAAGTATCACAGTAATTCTGGGGTGATGAAATCATCTCAGTTTGTCCCAAATTTCCCCCATTTTAAAGCTGAAAGTTCTACACCACGGGAGCTCCTTAGTCCTGGGTGAAGAAGGACTGTTGCTCCCCTCAGTAGTTCATATGGAGTGGCTGAAATGAAATTTATTTTTAGATCAAACTCTAAGAATGAATCCCTTCCTAATAAACATGACTTTAAAACCATAATTGAGATTAGTGTAATAATATAATGCAGTTTTCTGACCCCAAAACATCCCCACCCCTAAGAGAACAAAACTGCAGGTAAGAGTCAGAGTTACCCAACTATGCAGCCATTTTTTGGTTGGCAAACAAAACTAACTCATTGGAATCAAAATAAAAGGTGCTCATGTAGGTAAGATACATACAAATTATGACTAGAGTAATTGGAGCCATAACAAAAAGAGATACAGAGAAAACACAAACTGACCGTCCATAACACCACGCCTTAACACACTAATGAAGATCGTTATTAATTCCTTGTAAGGATATATAAAAACTGATGCCAGACCTCTGTATTTATATATATATATCATATATGCATACATACAGAATTCATACTATATACACATAATAAAATGGTCTCGGTGTTTTTTGTTTTTGTTTTTTTATCCTCAACCAATCATTTCCACATTTTGCTAATCATTTTATTCCTGATACATAAATGACAATACATGCAGGAAAAATATATTTAATTGAAAAAAAAAAAGAGAAACGAATAACGTGGTGGCCAAAATAAATTCCTTACTTAGCAATTCCCTTTGGGCAGGATTTATAGCCATATGAAGTCCAGATCCAAAGTAGGAAAAAACAATTTTCATTTATAGACGATTGTTTTGGTCACGTATGATACATAGCCTCATATTGTTATATACACATGTTGTATTGTATTAAGAACTGGGATAATCAATGGATTAACAGTACTATCCAAAACTGAAAATAAATGATGAAAGTGTTGTGTTAAACCGCCTCCCTGTAACCACGGGGTTTAGCACTTACCTTTCGAAGATCTCTCTGCGTATACTCAAATAATGCAGTGTTTCGACTCTGTATTGAATGTGTTAACCCTAACCAGGAGACGTTTTCCATGTTACTAATACTTGCTAATGTTACTGACTTCTTACCATGTACTAAGGTATTTGATATATTATTTTCATTACTTTATTCCATGGAATCCCAAAACAAAACTATGAGGTAGTATTTCAACTGCCTCTATTTTCAGACGAGAAAATTAGTCGTAGAAAGATAAAGTAATTTACTCTAAGTCAAACAGTCAAGTTGGGATTTAAACTAAATCTGTCTTATTCTGATATTAAGTAGAATTCATAAACAGAAAACTATTAAAAAAATGCTTAGAATAGCATATTCAATTATGAACAGTGTCACATTTCCTGCTCTCTAAGAATGGCGGGGGAGGGGGGGAAGCAAGTATCTCCAGTTAACTCCTCAGTATTTCCCAAGGAAATAAATTTCTGAGGAAACCACTAGAGTACATATTCAGCAGGCTGTAGAGGACTTCAGGATCCATGCAGTTACTCATCCTGCTTGCTACAGTTCCAAGAAGTTGGGTCATAATTAATTAAGAAGTTCTTTCTCTAAATGAACTAAGAAGGTGAGACCAACATCAAAAGGATTCTCCCCTTCAGGAATTTCTAACACAGGCCTCATCTGAACAGACTCACAGACTGAGGGAAAAGCCTTTTCAATAATATGCGCTGTTCCTTTCGCAAGATGTTTCTTCTGATTTGCTGTATAAATATCTGGCATTGGAGAACAGAAAAAAAGGTCTTTTGCTGTTTCAATTCCTTTCGTGTAAATTATTTTGAAAACTCCACTGTCAGTCAGCAGACTTTTGCAAGATGGTGGAATAGGAAAATCCTAACATAACTCCTCCCATCGACACACCAAATCTAAAATCACACATGGATCCTTTCGCTCTGAATAATATCTGAAAAGTACATAAACCGCTTCTTCACAACAGAGGATAAAAGGACAAGATTGAGACATGTAGGAGTGAAAAAGACACAATCTTGCCAAAAACTCTATACCCAAATGAGGCAAAACTTAACAGGGAAGAATCTCACCTGAGACGTGTTTTTCCCAGAGGAGCAAGGGGTTGGTATCCCACATCAGGCACCCCAACTCCTGGGCTCTGCACTGGAGAGAGGAGCCCCCAAATGCCTGGCTTAGAAAACCAGTGAGGCTAATGTCCAAGGGACCCAAAGTGATAGAGGAAACTGAGATTCTGTGAACGTACAGCAGTTTGAAAAGTGCCTAAGACTGTACGTCAAAGAAATACGCTTGCCAATTTAAAAACATCTGCTGGAGGTGCAGGGGACAGTTAAAACTCTACCTCCAGAGACAGAAGTGCTGTCAGATACCATTTCCCCACTCCCTACCTACCCTGCTAGCACAGGTGGACGAGCTCACACAGGGTATCTAGCCCACCGCCACTGCATGGACGCAGCTGAAGAGCACCCCAGGTGCAGCACCCCCCCTTCTCTGGCTGGGTCAGGTGAGAGCAAATGGCTGGGGCATGCCCCCACTTCGCCGTTCAAGTCTGCACTCACGGATGATTTGAGCACTTCGCTATTCCCTGGCAGGGCTGGCTGAGTATGAGAGGTCTTGGCAGTCTCCCACTCCCAGCCTGAAGCTGGTGCCTACACAGACAAGGCCCTCTCAAAGCTGCATCCCAGAAGCCTGTGGGCACATACAGGCAAAACATTTTCCCGCTGCCTTTCTGAGGCAGGTCAGCATGGCCAATCCCTATGCTCTCCAGCTGCTCCGCTAAAGCCAGCGGGAATGGGCAGTCCATACAGGGGATGCCTCTTGATCGCCTGGCCCTGGTGACCAAGGACACTGGTGTTCCAGAGCTCCACAGGAAGGTAACAACTGGAGAGACAGTTCTTGGCAGGCCGCCACTGCCCAGGGCACTGCGCAGACAGCAGACTAAAACACAAACCCAGATGTCCTATGAAAAAAGCCTGTTTATTTAGCCTGGAGCCTCAGCCTGAGAATCAAGCATTAGTTTTTCCACACATCTAGAAGCTAAGGAGGTATTCCCAGGGAATGTAAGCGGGGAGACACCACCTTTGGGCACTCCCTTGGTGTCACTACAGCCTGACAGAACCCTTCAGAGAGGAGCTGACACGCTCATCTGAAGCCCTGCTTTTTTTTAATTTTCACCCGGGGAACACCTCCAGATCTGGTCTGAAGCCCAGCAGGGATTATGATCGCAGCCCCATAGGACTGTATATATTTGAGTACTTTAAAAGTTGCTGCATGGGGGGTCTGCCTTCCAATCAGCCTGAAACTGGTGCTAAATGAAATTCCTCTCCTTGGAATACTGGCAGTTCTTGGCACACCCTCAACGGCAGAGACAATCAAGAAAATACTAGGCAGTTCAGAGTTCAAAAGACAACCAAGAGCTAGGAAAAAAACTGAATGAAAAAGTTTATCACCTACACAAGGCCACTCCTTCAAGACTAAGAGAGGTAGCGGTTTCACCTAATTTATAGAAACAAACACTTTAGAAAGTGAAGCAAAATAAGCCAACAGACTAATAGGTTCCAAAGGAAGGAACTAGATAAAACATCAGAAAAATAACGTAATGAAATGGAGATAAGTTCCCTAGCTGATAAAGAATTCAAAGCAATTGTCATAAAGATGCTTACTCAGGGGCGCCTGGGTGGCACAGCGGTTAAGCGTCTGCCTTCAGCTCAGGGCGTGATCCCGGCGTTGTGGGATCGAGCCCCACATCAGGCTCCTCCGCTATGAGCCTGCTTCTTCCTCTCCCACCCCCCCCCCCGCATGTGTTCCCTCTCTCGCTGTCTCTATCTCTGTCGAATAAATAAATAAAAAATCTTTAAAACAAAACAAAAAAAAAGATGCTTACTCAATTCAGGAAAAGAATGGATGAACAAAGTAAGAACTTCAATGAAGAAATGGAAAATATAAGAAAGTACCAAAGTAAAGACAGAGGAGAATAATACAGTAACTGAACTGAAAAAATACACTTAGAGGGTCTCAGCTAAATAAGCAGAAATACAGATCAGGGAGCTGGAAGACAAAGCAATGGAACTTACCCAGACAGAGCAGCAGAAAGAAAAAGTAATCTTTAAAAATGAGGATAACCTCAGGGATCTCTGGGACGGTCTCAAGAATAACGATCACACAATAGGGTTTCCAGAAGGAGAGAGAACGAGAAAAGGGGCATAAAACTTATTTGAAGAAATAATTGCTGAAAACTTCCCTAACTTAGAGAAGGAAACAAGACATCCAGCTCCAGGAATCCCAGAGAACTCCAAATGAAATGAACCTAAAGAAACCCACACCAAGACACATTATAATTAAAACGTCGAAAGTTAAACAGAGAATCTTAAAGGCAGCATGAGAAAAAGAAATTGTTATAAATAAAGAAAACCCCAAAAGGTTATCAACAGATTTTTTCATCAGAAACTTTGCAGGCCAGAAAGGAGTAGCATGACATAGTCCAAGTGCTGAAGGGAAAAACTTCCTATGAAGAACACTCTACCCAGCAAGGTGGTCATTTAGAACTGAAGGAGAGAGAAAGACTTTTCTTAATAAATAAAGTTCTAAAGTACTAAACTAGCTTTACAAGAAATGTTAAGCAGACTTTTTTTAAGCTGAAAAGAAATGACATTAATTAATAACAAGAAAACATACAAAAGTAAAAATTTCAGTGGAAAAGGGAAATATATAGAATAAGTAATTAATCACTTATAAAGCTCCTATGACAGTTAAAAGACAAAAGTAGTAAAATTAAAACTGCAATATTTAGGTAAGAGATAAAAAGATGTAAAATGTGACATCAAAACAAACTGGGGGAGAAGGAGTAAAAATGTAGAGCTTCAGAATGTCAAATTTAAGTAGCTATCAACTTAAAATAGATTGCATACATAAAATGTTATATATGAATCTCTTGGTAACCACAAAGCAAACATTTATAGTAGATACACAAAAGAAAGTGAGAAAGACATCTAAACGTAACAGAAGAAAGTCATCAAACCACAAGAAGAGAGAAAGTAGAAAGGAACAGAGAGGAACTACTAACACAGACAAAAAACAACTAACAAAATAGAAGTACATACCTATCAATAATCACTTAAATGTAAATAGACTAAATTGTCCAATCAAAAGATATACAGTGGCTGATGGATTAAAATTTAAGAACCATCCCTATGCTACCTACAAGAGGTTCATTTCCGATGTAATGACACACACTGACTAAAAGTAAAGGGATGGGAAAAAGATATTCCGTGCAAATGGAAACAAAATGAATGCTAGTGTAGCTATTCTCATCTCAGACAAAATAATCTTTTTTTTTAAGATTATTTATTTATTTGACAGAGAGAGAGCTCACAAGCAAGGGGAGTGGAAGAGGGAGAAGCAGGCTCCCTGCTGAGCAGGGAGCCCAATGCAGGACTCTGTCCCAAGACCCTGGATCATGTCCTGAGCTGACGGCAGACACTTAACCGACTGAGCCACCCAGGCACCCCCAAAATAGGCTTTAAAACAAAGACTAATAAAAGACAATAGGGGCACTACATAATGATAAAGGGGCGAATGCAGGAAGGAAATAATTATAAATATATATGCACCCAACATAGGTGCACCAAAATATAAAGGGCAAATATTAACAGACTGAAAAGGAGAAATTGAAACAATACAAATAATAGAAGACTTTTAACTCCCTACTTATGTCAACGGATAGATCAGACAGAAAATCAGTAAGAAAACCTCAGACTCAAATAATACATTACACCAGATGGACTTTACAAAACAATCCATCTGGAATTAGCAGAATACACATTCTTCTCAAGTGCACATGGATCAGTCTCCAGAATAAAGCAAATGGTAGGACACAAAACAAGTCTTAATAAATTCAGTAAGATTGAAATCATATCAAGCTTCTTTTCCTATCACAATAGTATGAAACTAGAAATCAATTACAAGAAGAAAATTGGAAAAACTACAGATACGTGGAGATTGAACAACACATTAACGAACTACAAGACCATAGAGGAAAACAAAGGACAAATAAAAGAAATACCCAGAGGTAAATGAAAATAGATAAGACATATCACAATCTATGGGATTCTGCAAAAGCAATTTTAAGAGGGAAGGAAGTTCACAGCAATACAGGCCTACCTCAAGAAATAAATGAAATCTCAACCAATTTACCTTTACACCTAAAAAAAAAAAAAAAAAAAAATCCAAAACTAAAAGGAAAGAAATGCAGATCAGAATAAAAATAAATGAAAATGAGTCTAAATGAAATAGCATCTAAAAAGACAGTAGAAAATATCAGTGAAACTTAAAGTTGGTTCTTGGAAAAGATAAACAATACTAATAAACCCTTAGCCAGACTCACCAAGAAGAAAAGATAGCAGACTCAAAAATCAGTAATGCAAAACAACTTACTACTGATACTATAGAAATATGAACGTTCATGAGACAGTACTGTGGACAATTATATACCAACAAATTGGACAACCTAGAAGAACAAATGAATTCCTATAATTTTATAATCTCCCATGAGTGAATTATGAAGAAACATAAAATGTGGATAGACTCGTTTCTAATAAGGATTGGATCAATAATCAAAAACTTTTCAACAAAGTCAAGGATCAGGCAGCCTCAAAAGTGAATTCTATCAAACATCAAAAATTTAATACCTACTTCTTTTGAAAATCCCCCAGAAAACTCAAAAGGAAGGAATGCTTCCAAACTCATTTTACTAACAGTAAAATAAGAGAAGAACACCACAAGAAAAGTACAAGACAATATCCTTGATGGACAGAGATATGAAAATCCTCAACAAATACTAGTACACTGAATTCAAAAACACATTAAAAGGATTAGATACTACGATCAAGTGGGACTTATTCCAGGGATACAGGGCTGGTTTGACATCTGCCATCAATGTGATATACCACTATAAGAAAATGAAAGATAAAAATCATATGATCATGTCAACAGAAATAGAAAAAACATTTGACAAAATTCAATACACATTTATGAGAAAAACCTATCAACAAAGTGGGTATAGAGGGAATGTACCTCAACATAATAAAGGCCATAAATGACAAAGACCATAGCTAATATACCCAAGTGAAAAGATGAAAGCTCTTCCTCTAACCTATGGAAAAAAACCAGGATGCCCACTATCCCAAGTTTTATTCAAGAAGTATTGGAAATCCTAGCCATAGCAATTAGACAAGAAATAAAAGGCATACAAATTGGAAAAGAAGAAGTAAAACTGCCACTATTTGCAGATGACAGACTATAAATAGAAAACTCAAAAGACTATCAAAACACTCTTAGAAATAATATATGAATTCAGTAAAGTTGTAGGATACAAAATTAATGTACGAGAATCTGTTGCATTTATATACACTAATAATGAACTATCTTATCAGACACAAAGATCAAGAAAACACTCCCATTTATAATAGCATAAAAAAGGAATAAAATACTTGGGAATAAATTTAACCAAAGAGGTAAAAGACCTGTACACTGAAAATTATAAGATGCTGATAAAAGAATTTGAAGGGGGCGCCTGGGTGGCACAGCGGTTAAGCGTCTGCCTTCGGCTCAGGGCATGATCCCGGCGTTATGGGATCGAGCCCCACGTCAGGCTCCTCTGCTATGAGCCTGTTTCTTCCTCTCCCACTCCCCCTGCTTGTGTTCCCTCTCTAGCTGGCTGTCTCTATCTCTTCAAGTAAATAAATAAAATCTTTAAAAAAAAAAAAGAATTTGAAGAACACACAAATATATGAAAAGGTATCTGGTGGTTATAGATTGGAAGGATAAATATGATTAAAATGTCTATACTACCCAATGCAATATTGGTGCAATCCCTATCAAAATTTCAGTGTCATTTTTCACAGAACTAGAGCAACTAATTCTAAAATTTATATGGAACCAAAAATGACCCTAAGTAGCCAAAACAATCTGGAGAAAGAACAAAGCCAGAGTTATCCCACAACCTGTTTCAAACTATACTACAAAGCTATAATAATTAAATCAGTATAGTATTGGCATAAAACAGACAATGTATCAATGAAATGGAATGGAGTATCTAAAAATGAACCCACACACATCTAGTCAACTTACAACAAAGGAGGCAAGAATATTCGATGCATAAAGGGAAGTGTCTACTTTCCTACAATTTCCACAAAAGGAAATTGTACATCTACCTTCAAAAGAAGGAAACTGGACACTATCCCATACCACATACAAAACTTAACTCAAAGTGTAAGTTGACTTGAACTTAAGACCTTAAACTATAAAAATTCTAGAAGAAAACCTAGCTCATAATCTCCTTGTCATCAGTCTTACTGATATTTTATTTTGGATCTGACTCCAAAGGCAAGGGAGACTAAAGTATAAATAGACAAATAGGGCTACCTCAAAATAAAAAACTTCTGCACAACAAAGGAAACCATCAAAAAACAAAAAGGCAACCTACCGAACAAGAAAATATATTTGCAAATCATATATCTAACCAGGGTTTAATATCCAGAATATATAAAGAACACATACAACTCAATAACAAAAAAAGCAATCCAATTAAAAAATAGAGAATCTTTTCCAAAGAGGATATACAGATGGCCAACAGACAACTAAAAGATGTTCAACATCACAAATCATCAGGAAAATGCAAATCAAAAACACAATGAGGTATCACCTTACACTGGTCACAATGGCAATTATCAGAGAAAGAAGAAAGAAGTGTTAGTGAGGATGCAGAGCAAAGCAAACCCTTGCGCATATGATTGTGAATGTAAATTGGTGACCTGTAACAGAAAGCAATATGGAGGTTTCTCAAAAAACTAAAAATAAAAATACCGTATTATCAAGCAATTTCATTAGTGGATCTCCAAAGAAAATGAAAACACTAATTCAAATAGATGTGTGCAACCCTATGTTCATTACAACGTTATTTACAATAGTCAAGATATGAAAACAACCTAAGTGTCCACTGATGGATGACATGATTACTAGTAAGGATAACTTTATTCATTACTAGTAATGGATAAAGAAGATGTGGAATAGGGGAACCTGGGTGGCTCAGTCGGTTAAGCATCTGCCTTGGCTCAGGTCATGATCCCAGGGTCCTGGGATAGAGTCCTGCATCAGGCTCTCTGCCCAGTGGGGAGCCTGCTTCTCCCTCTCCCTCTGCCTGCCACTCCCCCTGCTTGTGCTCTCATTTTCTGTCAAATAAATAAATAAAATCTTAAAAAAAAAAAAAAGATGATGTGGAATAACCCCCCCCACATACACATTGGAATAATTCCCCACCATAAGGGGGGGAAAATGAAATATTGTCATTTGTGACATTAATAGACCTTGAGAGCATTAAGCTAAGTGAAATAAGACAGAAAAAGACAAATACCTCATAATTTGACTTATATGTGTAATCTAAAAATCAAAACAAACAAATAAACCAAAACCCAGACTCATAGATAAGGAGCACAGATCTGTGGCTGCCAGAGGAAAGAGATGGTGGGGGAAGCAAAATTGGTGAAGGGGATCAAGAAGTACAAGCTTCTGGGGCGCCTGGGTGGCACAGCGATTGAGCGTCTGCCTTCGGCTCAGGGCGTGATCCCAGGGTTCTGGGATCGAGCCCCACATCAGGCTCCTCTGCTGTGAGCCTGCTTCTTCCTCTCCCACTTCCCCTGCTTGTGTTCCCTCTCTCACTGGCTGTCTCTATCTCTGTTGAATAAATAAATTAAAAAAAAAAAAAAGTACAAGCTTCTAGCTATAAAATGAATGTATCATGGGGAATACAGTCAATGATATTCTTTGAACTTTATATAGGGAGAGATGCTAACTAGACTTATTATGGAGAATACTTTGCAATGTATACAAATGTTGAATCACTATGTTGTACAGCTGAAACTAGGATAATATTGTATGGCAATTATACCTGAATAGAAAAAAAAAAAAATTCCAGTGTCAGAGTTGTTTTTTACTTTCCTCCCTAACTTTTTGAGAGTTCTATGCCTTTAAACATCAGAATAAGAATTGCTTCACAGTTTATAGATTATCTTTAAAGGTTGCATCACCACATCTTTTAGAAACAGTCTTATCTAATACCAGCTGACCTTGTGGTATGTCGATCGGCTTAAATCAAGGATTGGCAACCATTACAAATGAATCCCCACTCAAGGCACAGTGCCTGCACTATTGACACCTGCCTCACCTTGTGCTGCCAGAGTGCAGACAGATTTCAGAGTATCTTACTCAGAGAATTACTCTCTTGATAGTTGTAGAATTTAAGAGCAAGAAGAAAACGAACAAAATGTTGAAAAGAAATACCAGAATTGTATTGGGGGTGGGGGAGAAATAGCCCTCCCACCTCCTCCCTATAAGACAGTCTGAGCTCTTTTATCTCCTTCTCAAAAGAACTGACACACCCAACAGCAAGAATTAAAAATGCTAAATTTGAAGGACCATACATCTTGCAACCGTAATATACTTCTTAAGTTTTAATTAGCAAAGGGGTATAGATGTTTCAAGGCTGTTTCTGTGTTGTATTTCTAGGTCTAGAAATATCGGCTATGCTATATAGTAACAAATCTTGTGCTCCCTTATTGGTTCCAAATAAGCCCTGTTTTTATTAACAGTTAAAATGTCAACACAAATTATGCTCCAAGCATTGCTTACAATCATCCTGCTCTTGACAGCTCATAGCTAACACCAAAGATGAGCTTGTCAAACCAGATTCCCATAGAACAGAGAACTTACCCAGTATCAAGATTTACTAACAAAGCATGCAGGTGTTCAAGAGGCCTGGATGAAACAAGAGGTCTGGGACTTCCACATCCTTTCTTACAACTTCAGGAATTCGCTCCTTGGGTCAGAATAATAATAATGGACTCTGGGAAACAAACTGAGGGTTTTAGAGGGGAGAGGGGTGGGGGGATGGGCTAGCCCAGTGATGGGTATTAAGGAGGGTACGAATTGCATGGAACAATGGGTGTTATACGCAAACAATGAATCATGGAACACTACATCAAAAACTAAGGATGTACTGTATGGTGACTAACATATCATAATAAAAAAATAAAAACAAAAACAAAAAACCCAGAATAATTAAAAAAAAAAAAAAAAAACTCAGGGGAGATACCCGAGTAGGTGCCTGGGTGTCTCAGTCAGTCAAGCATCAGACTCTTGATTTTGGCTCAGGTCAAGGTTGTGGGATCAAGCCCCGTATCGAGCCATGCTGGGGGCATAGAGCCTGCTTAGGTTTCTCCCTCTGCCTCTCTCTCTGCCCCCCCCCATCTATTCCCCTCCAAAAAGAAAAAAAGAAAGAAGAAAAGATAGGTGCCTGAGATCCCTCAGAAAGCAGTGAGCATTTAAGTCCTAAAATGTCACCATTAGAGAATTATATGAGAGCCATGTCTCGAAAGTCCATAGATCATTGGTTTTTTGTTAATCACAGATAATCCTAAACTAAGGACATTCTGTTCAATCACTGTATAGATAAGGACTCCTCTCCTTACAAATTTGATTAGTCTACTTGCCCAGAGGCCCACCTATCATATTCCTAAGAAGAAACCTAGCCACCTGCCCTCTTTTCTTTTCTTTGGAAACACAGGCTCACTCAAAACCCCACACTCAGCAATTGGAGAATAAATGAATCATAGGGCACCTTTTAACTTTTTTTTGTTAGCAACTGACCTTGGAGAAACTCATTGACAACTCATCAAGATGGTAAGGATTCACTGGCGCTGTGACAAAGTAGACTTTTTAGGTCACAGGCTCCATAACCACAAAGAGAAAATGTTCCCTCCCTTTTAGAATTCCTACTGACTTTTGAATTTGTGGGGAGAAAAAAAAAAAAGTGACTATCCACATTCTGTTTCATGAATTTTCTAGTGAATATATCCTATTGACCTTATTACTAAAAGCTAATCCTATGAATTATGAACAGCTATATCAGCATTGAATTCCTAGAATGCAATCTCACTTGTTACATTTAACTCATCTTGTAAAATAAGACAGGTATAAATCAAGACACATGATTTCTGATTTCGTTAAATAAATGAACTTTTGGTGATAGTGCACCTTCACACATCATACCTCAGTTTGTTAAATGTTCTCAGCCTAGAAAAAGCTAGTTTTAGGTAGAGATCAAACTATTTAACCATGCTTGAAAGCAACCCTTTTAAAACCTGTTCATCTCCGATATGACGGTTACATTAACTTCCCTGATCATTGACACTCAATACATTAGTACTGCCTATTGTTATCCATTCTTTCTAAGAGAATAAAAATACAAATAACTTTTAATTAGTTCCTAGTATATGCCAACACTTCGTTCCAGATGCTTGGACTCAATCATTAAATTCAGCTGAATGGTATTCTCTTTGATGCCAAACAAAGCTGCATTTAGAGGGTACACGAATTTCATCATGACAAGTCTTTACTGCTGTAATTCTATGATATACCCTTCCTTAAAATCTCGGTGGCGTTCAAAACCAATAAAAGTGACCAAAATGCAATTCCATTGAGTTGCCACCCCTTAAGCAAATGCAAAGAGGGATTTTAAATGATACCTAACTTTCGAGTTTGTTGACTTTTAAAAAGTTTTATCATTTCAATCAGAGTTGCATATTAAATTCTGCTTATACTGTCATTTCTTATGGTTTGTTATTGGTTTCCCTCCCCTCTCCCTCTCACTCATATCATCACCTTTTCTCCAGAACCTACTATCTTTAGAGAAGATAAATATATTTCATTTGTTCAGATGTACAAGTCCTCTTATCCTATGGGTTAACTGCCAATGTCAGACTGAAGCTGCCATTAATAAATATTTACTACCTACTGGAGTTTGAACTTTTTCACTATTCAAGAGATTATTTGCACTTAAATTTTTTGATTACGGAAGAATTACCTTTCTAATAGATAATTTGATTCCCAAATTAAATTTTAAAACCAGGTACTTGCCTAAACTTAAGCAGAACTACTCAAATTCCATTTCTAATTACTTGACTATATATTTCTTCCTAGAATTCTGCAATTAGCCTCATAGTTTTTAGATTTTTTTCTCTTCCTACCTCAGCAAAGATCTACAGTGAAGCTTTCATCAAGTTAAATTAACCTATAAATAAAACTTTGCTTTTCACAACCTAGACATTTTATAACATAGTATGGACATATAGTAGAAAAATATAGCAGAAACTATGTCTTTGCATAGTTTGACCTGCCAACCCATATCATTATATTTTTTAAAAAGGCAATTATATGCAACTGATAACAGAACTCTACCTCTTGAACTAATAATGATACACTGTATGTTAATTAATTGAATTTAAATAAAATAAAATTTAATTAGAAAAATAAAAAAGCAATTAAAGAATTCCATATAAATATTTAATGCTATTTTCAACATCTTTAGTAATCTTTCTTTAAATTATTTGAATGATGTATAAAATATCTCAACTTGAAGATCAAAGATTAAATACAGTATTAGGTTAAAACTGTCTCAGTAATTATTCCATACAACTTATTTTACTTACACAGAAATATAGTTTAGGATAACAAATAGGGAAATTCATGTGAGATGTTTAAGTTCTTATTTAAGAATTGATCCATAATAAATCGTGGAAGGAACAGAGATGCCCTTCAACAGATGACTGGATTAAGAAGTTGTGGTCCATATATACAATGGAATATTACTCAGCTATCAGAAAGAATGAATTCTCAACATTTGCTGCAACATGGATGGCACTGGAGGAGATAATGCTAAGTGAAATAAGTCAAGCAGAGAAAGACAGTTATCATATGGTTTATCTCATCTATGGAACATAAGAACTAGGAAGATCGGTAGGGGAAGAAAGGGATAAAGAAAGAGGGGGTAATCAGAAGGGGGAATGAAGCATGAGAGACTATGGACTCAAAAACAAACTGAGGGCTTCAGAGGGGAGGGGGTGGGGGAATGGGATAGACTGGTGATGGGTAGTAAGGAGGGCACGTATTGCATGGTGCACTGGGTGTTATACGCAGCTAACGAATCATCGAACTTTACATCAGAAACCAGGGATGTACTGTATGGTGACTAACATAATAAAAAAAAAACATTAAAAAAGAAAAAAGAATTGATCCATAAAATTAAACTTATTTATCTCTGAGATTGTATGGAAAACTGGCCACGCAACTCAAATTTAAGAATGCTAAATATTATACTTATTTTTATTTCTGCCAAAATAATCCCATTTCTACTGAAAGCCCTAAGTAGGAACATCCAGTGACAATTATACAAATATTCAAACTTCAAACTGTTTCTCTGAACTCAGGCTTCCTCTATGACTTTTAGGAGAAGTCTGAGAAAGAAAAGTCCAATAGTTTTTAATCAATAGGCAGGAAGTGAATTACACAACTATAGGGATGATGATAATTTCAGGCAGAAAATTATTACACCAATAACCAGAGGCAAAGGTTTTTACTCGTGACTGAAGATTGTTATATGAAATTGATAGTTATTGGAAACATAGGTTTCTGAAGAGTTTTTCAAATGATCGATCCTCTGGGTACCACTTAAAATTCTGATTCATGAAGTCTGGAGTAAGATAACTAAATTTTCTTCCTCAGGTAATCCTGCTTATCCAGCAGGCCCTGAATCACCGCTTTCATTTAAATGCTAAGCTATAGGTGCCAAGATTTTTAAACACTAATGATAAGTATCACAGGACAACTATTTGGAAGGAATGCTCCCGCCTCACTCCTGTTTCATATACGTAATTTTTCAAATCAACCCTACTCCTCTTATTTTCCCAAGAAGAGTAACTAATCTCTTAGTTAGTTGGCATATAGGGATTAGCCCATAGTTCCCTAGTGAATAGAGTTAATCTAACAGAAACCCAGAGCATCAAAAGATTTGGTCTTTTTCCTCCTCCTTTTGCCACAAGGCCAGTGGCCACAGCAACCTGGCTAAGAGTTTCTCTTCTGCAGTTTACTCTTTGAAAATTGTTGCAATGCCTCAAATGGAGAAGTAGAGGTAAGACTGTTGTAAGGTCTCAACTGAAGGATAGCCCTGGGCAAGCCAATTCTGATATTGTGTTGCATTTTCTAAATTTGTATTTAGGATGAATTTTTTTCTGATATCACAAGCATGGGTCTTATTTTTCACCTGGGTTAGAACTTGTAGAAAAGAGAGGTGCTATATATAGAACCTCAAAACTGTAACAACACAAATAAATTATGGCTGAAGTTGAAACACGAAAGTAAGCATGAAGTAATTGAATATATTATTTTAGAAATGTGAAATCCCAGTAGTGTTCAGGGCAGGTCATTTTTTTTAAGGGAAATCCAGTGGAATTTTAGTGAATCCCAATGGAATGGAAGCATACATTTGAATTCCTAGCTTGAAAAAAAAAAATCATTAAATATACTCAATAAAAATGTGTGTGAGAACAAGAGGTAGTCAGAATATCTAGTTATACCCACTTGTTCCATTTGATCATATATCATCCCTCACAACTTTTAAAGAATAACACAATATGGATTATACAAATTTATCCATAAAAACCTAGATATTCCTTGCATGAGATGTAATATAAAAACCTGTGACATCCCAATACATATGAAATATCTTATTCGTTATGAACAATTGTCCTCCATATCCGTTATTTTCTAAGTTTTTAAAAAGAAATACTTTCAAATAGCATTACGAGTAAGTGAAGTTACGTTTAAGGAAAAATAAGCTGTACACACAATCCAGAATTTATTTCTCCCTGTGTGGTAGATATCTAGGTGTTCCATTTTTTTGTCAAACCTATCCTAAATATGCTTTTCTTTCTGAATTCCTTAGGTCATCTTGAATTTCTCATTTTCTTCAAGCATTCAATCACAATTCCTATTGACTATACCTCTGCAAATGTCTCTCTGAACTAATGCAATAGCTTATCTAATCTTCAAATTTCTCATTATTTCCATATTCTATTCAGTATTTGCACAATTACCAGACTAATTTTCTAAAATGGAAATTTCATCGTGCTCCTTTTCCATCCCTCATTTTTAAAACTTTCAACAAATCCACATTTTTTTTTAACACAGTAAAATATAAATCTTTTAGAATGGAACTCAAAATACCATTCCACTCGTTTGTAGTACTTTGTCACTGCTGTGTCACCATTCTGTCTCCCTGGGGTTAGTGCTGTAATTACATAGACACACCAGCAATTCACGGAGTATGCCACTCATGTGAATGTCCCTCTTTCTGAAAGTTTTAAAACATCTTTAAAACCCAGCTCCAGTATCACCTTCATTGAAAAGCCTTTTCTGAGTCTCCCATGTCTCCCATGTTATAGACTAATCACATCCTGCTCCTCTGAGGTTTTGTTTTTGTTTTTTAAGTAGGCTCTGTGCCCAACATGAGGCTTGAACTCACAGCACTATGACCATAGGGAACAACACTGTCTTATGTGCTTGAAAGTTACTAAGAGAGTATATTTTAAATGTTCTCACCACACGCGTGCACACGTGCGCACACACACACACACACACACACAAATGGTAGTTAGGTGATGTGATGGATGGGTCTTATTGTGGTAATTATTTCACAACATATGTGTGTATCAAATTATCACACTGGATACCTTAAGCTTGTTGTAGGTATATTGTATGCCTCAATATATTATATTTCAATAAAGCTGGTGAGGGAAGAAGAACCGCACATAAAAAGGAAGAAAAGGAAGGACAAAGATGATGGAAATGGGCTCAATCACTACTCAATAATTGTTCAGGGTAATCATTAAGCAAATATTAAACACAGGTCTTGGGAGTCCAAGAATACTTTCTATCTTCATGCTGTGAGCTCCTAAAGCAGTTAAGACAACAAGACATTCCATTCTGGATGTTTTAATAAGGAATACTTGTATCTGCATGTAATAGAAAGCCTGACCAATAGTCCGGAAGTACAGAGACTCCAACTGGCCCAAAAGTTCAATAACAGCATCAAGAGTAGACATACAGATGACCAACAAACAAATTAAAAGATGCTCAACATCGCTTATCATCAGGGAAATACATATCAAAGCCACAATGAGATGCCACCTCACACCTGTCAGAATGGCTAAAATCAACAACACAGGAAACAACAGATGTTGGCAAGGAGGCAGAGAAAGGAAAAGCATCTTACACTGTTGGTGGGAATGCAAGCTGGTGCAGCCACTCTGGACAACAGTACGGAGGTTCCTCAAAAAGTTAAAAATACAACTACCCTATGACCCAGCAATTTCACTAGTACGTATTTACCCAAAGGATACAAAAATACTGATTCAAAGGGGCACATGCACCCAAATGTTTATAGCAGCAATGTCCACAATAGCCAAATTATTTAAAGAACCCTAATGTCCACTGACTGATGAATGGATAAAGAAATGATACACACACACTCACACTCACACAATGGAATATTACTCAGCTAAAAAGAATGAAAATCTTTCCACTCGCGGATTTCTGGGGAGGAGTTAAGATGGCGGAGGAGTAGGGGACCCCTTTTTTAGCCGGTCCCGAGTCGAGCTGGATAGGTACCAGACCAGCCTGAACATCCACGGAATCAGCCCGAGACACAGGAAGATACATCTGGATCTCTACAAATGAACAATTCCAGCGCTGAATATTGAGGTACGAAGCGGGGAGCCGTGAAACGACGCACAGATATCGGAAGATAAACAGAAGGGGGAGGGAGCCACCGCGTTCGGGCGCCGGGAAGCAGAAGCCACCTGCACGGGGGAGCGGGCGGACTCGCGGACCGGCACCCGCGAGAGAGCGGACTGAGACCCTGAGCCAGGAGCGAGCGCCACCAGACTGAGGACCGGAGCTTTGGAACGTGCGTGGGTCTGCTGGCGGCTGGCGGCGTTAGAAACACAAAGGACAGAGACGTACCGGCCCTGGAAGTGAGGGCTGGGACGCCGGGTGTGGGGCGCACATCCCAGGACGCCGCAGGGTTGAGCAGCACCAACAGTAACAGAGTTAAAGTGGCCAGAACATCAGTGGAGAACAGTCCGCAATCCCTCTGTTCTGAGACAGAGGCTGAGATTCAGCTACTGCCGCTCTGACTCTCAGAAGAGGCACAGCAAACCGCCAGGGAAAGCCGCCAGAGAACAAAAGCCTGGAAATACCGGCTCACAGCGTGCCCATCCCCATCCCACTCGCAGGAGACACGGAGACTCTACCCAAACAGGGTTGCCTGAGTATCCACGGTATCAGCATGGCAGGCCCCTCCCCCAGAAGGCAGGCTGAAAAAACAAGAAGCCCACATCCCGGAGCACTTGGGTGGTGCAGTCATTAAGCGTCTGCCTTCGGCTCAGGGCATGATCCCAGCGTTCTGGGATCGAGTCCCGCATCGGGCTCCTCCACTGGGAGCCTGCTTCTTCCTCTCCCACTCCCCTGCTTGTGTTCCCTCTCGCTGGCTGTCTGTCACATAAATAAATAAAATCTTAAAAAAAAAAAAAAGAAGCCCACATCCCTAAGATCCCTATAAAACAAGGGTGCACGGCCTGGGTCCCGCTCAATAATTTGGGCTCTGGACAACCCCGCACCCTCTCCTCATCAGAATGAGGAGAAAGAGAAATCCCCCCCAGCAAAGAAAAGACAATGAGTCTGTGGCCTCTACCACAGAACTAATGGGTATGGATATAGCCAAATTATCAGAAATGGAATTCAGAGAAACAATGGTCAAGATGATGTGTAGACTTGAAAAAAGTATTAACGAAAATGTTTAATGAGAATATAGAATCTCTAAGGGCGGAAATGAGAGCGAATCTGGCAGAAATTAAAAATTCTATGAGCCAAATGCAGTCAAAACTAGAGGCTCTGATGGCCAGGGTGAATGAGGCAGAAGAACATATCAGCGAATTGGAGGATGGGTTAGAAGAGAAAGCTAAAATAGAATCTGGACTCAAAAAAATCCATGTTCAAGAATGTAGGTCATGGGAGATTACTGACTCAATGAAACGTTCCAATGTCAGAATCATTGGGATCCCTGAGGGGGTGGAGAAAAACAAAGGTCTAGAAGAGATATTTGAACAAATTGTAGCTGAAAACTGCGCTGATCTAGCAAGGGAAACAAACATTCATGTCCAAGAGGCAGAGAGGACCCCTCCCAAGCTCAACCACAACAAACTTACACCACGTCACGTCATAGTGCAATTCGCAAATATTAGATCCAAGGATACAGTATTGAAAGAGGCCAGGGCAAAGAAATTTCTCACGTACCAAGGCAAAGGTATCAGAATTACGTCAGACCTGTCTACTCAGACCTGGAATGAGAGAAAATGTTGGGGGGCGGGCATTTTTAAAGCTCTTTCAGAGAAAAACATGCAGCCAAGGATCCTCTGTCCAGCAAGGCTGTCATTTCTAATGGATGGAGAAATAAAGACCTTCCAGAATCGCCAGTCACTGACCAATTTCATAACCACAAAACCAGCCCTACAGGGGATATTAAGGGGGGGTTCTATAAAAGTAAAAAGGCCCCAAGAGTGATACAGAACAGAAAGTCACAATCGATAGAAACAAAGACTTTACTGGCAACATGGCATCATTAAAATCATCTCTCTCAATATTCAATCTCAATGGAAATGGCCTAAATGCTCCCATAAAACGCCACAGGGTTGCACATCGGATAAAAAGAAATGACCCATCCACTTGCTGTCTACAAGAGACTCATTTTGAACCCAAAGATACATTCAGATTGAAAGTAAAGGGATGGAATACCATCTTTCACGCCAATGGACCTCAAAAGAAAGCTGGGGTAGCAATTCTCATATCAGACAGATTGGATTTTAAACTAAAGACTATAGTTAGAGACACAGAAGGGCACTATATTATTCTTAAAGAATGTATCCAACAAGTGGAGATGACAATTATAAATATATATGCCCCTAACAGGGGAGTAGCAAGATACACAAGCCAACTCTTAACCAGAATAAAGAGACATATAGATAAAAATATGTTAATAGTACGGGACCTCAACACTCCACTATCAGAAATAGAGCACCAGAGCAGAAAACCAACATAGAAACAAGAGCTTTGAATGACATACTCGATGAGTTGGACCTCATAGATATATATAGAACACTACACCCCAGAACCAAAGAATACTCATTCTATTCTAATGCCCATGGAACATTCTCAAAAATAGACCATGTTCTGGGGCACAAAACAGGTCTCAACCAATACCAAAAGACTGAAATTATCCCCTGCATATTCTCAGACTACAACGCTCTGAAATTGGAATTCAACCGCAAGGAAAAATTTGGAAGAAACTCAAACACTTGGAGACTAAGAACCATCCTGCTCAGGAATGACTCGATAAACCAGGAAATCAAAAATCAATTAAAACAATTTATGGAGACCAATGAGAATGAAAACACAACGGTCCAAAACCTATGGGATACTGCAAAGGCAGTCCTAAGGGGGAAATACATAGCCATCCAAGCCTCATTCAAAAGAATAGAAAAATCTAAAATGCAGTTTTTATATTCTCACCTCAAGAAGCTGGAACAGCAACAGAGGGACAGGCCTAATCCACGCACGAGGAAGCAGTTGACCAAGATGAGAGCAGAAATCAATGAATTAGAAACCAGGAGTACAGTAGAGCAGATCAACACAACTAGAAGCTGGTTCTTTGAGAGAATCAATAAAATTGACAGACCACTGGCAAGACTTATTCAAAAGAATAGAGAAAGGACCCAAATTAATAAAATTATGAATGAAAAAGGAGAGGTCACGACCAACACCAACGAAATTGGAAGGATTATTAGAAACTTTTATCAACGGCTATATGTCAATAAATTAAGCAATCAGGAAGAGATGGAGGCCTTCCTGGAAACCTATAAACTACCAAGACCGAAACAGGAAGAAATTGATTTTTTAAACAGGCCAATTAATTATGAAGAGTTTGAGTCAGTGATAAACAACCTTCCAAATAACAAAACTACAGGCCTGGACGGTTTTCCTGGGGAATTCTACCAAACATTCAAAGAAAAAATAATACCTATTCTCCTAAAGCTATTTCAAAAAATAGAAACAGAAGGAAAGCTACCAAACTCATTCTATGAGGCCAATATTACCTTGATCCCCAAACCAGGCAAAGACCCCCTCAAAAAGGAGAATTACAGACCGATTTCCCTAATGAATATGGACACCAAAATCCTCAACAAGATCCTGGCTAATAGAATCCAACAGTACATTAAAAGGATTATCCATCACGATCAAATGGGATTCATACCTGGGAGGCAAGCGTGGTTCAATATTCGCAAATCAATCAGCGTGATACATCATATCAACAAGAAAAGACTCAGGAACCATATGATCCTCTCAATCGATGCCGAAAAAGCATTTGACAAAATACAGCATCCTTTCCTGATTAAAACCCTTCAGAGTGTAGGAATAGAAGGTACATTTCTCAATCTCATAAAAGCCATCTATGAAAAGCCTACTGCAAATATTATTCTCAATGGGGAAAAGCTGGAAGCCTTTCCCTTAAGATCAGGAACTCGACAAGGATGCCCACTCTCGCCACTATTATTCAACATAGTACTAGAAGTCCTGGCAACAGCAATCAGACTACAAAAAGGGATCAAAGGTATTCAAATAGGCAAAGAAGAAGTCAAAATGTCTCTCTTTGCAGATGACATGATACTCTTTATGGAAAACCCAAAAGAAGCCACTCCCAAACTATTAGAAGTTATAGAGCAATTCAGTAACGTGGCAGGATACAAAATAAATGCTCAGAAATCAATTGCATTTCTGTACACGAATAACGAGACCGAAGAAAGAGAAATTAGGGAATCCATCCCATTTACAATAGCACCAAAAACCATACGTTACCTTGGAATTAACTTAACCAGAGACGTAAAGGACCTATATGCTAGAAACTATAAATCACTCTTGAAAGACATTGAGGAAGACATAAAAAGATGGAAAGATATTCCATGCTCATGGATCGGAAGAATTAACATAGTTAAAATGTCCATGCTACCCAGAGCAATCTACACTTTCAATGCTATCCCGATCAAAATACCAAGGACATTTTTCAAAGAACTGGAACAAACAGTCCTTAAATTTGTATGGAAACAGAAAAGGCCCCGAATCTCCAAGGAACTGTTGAAAAGGAAAAACAAAGCTGGGGGCATCACAATGCTGGATTTCGAGCTGTACTACAAAGCTGTGATCACAAAGACAGCATGGTACTGGCACAAAAACAGACACATAGACCAATGGAACAGAATAGAGAGCCCAGAAATGGACCCTCGGCTCTTTGGGCAACTAATCTTTGATAAAGCAGGAAAAAACATCCGGTGGGAAAAAGACAGTCTCTTCAATAAATGGTGCTGGGAAAATTGGACTGCTACATGCAAGAGAATGAAACTTGACCACTATCTCACACCATACACAAAAATAAACTCCAAATGGATGAAAGACCTCGATGTGAGACAGGAATCCATCAAAATTCTAGAGGAGAACATAGGCAGCAACCTCTACGACATCGGCCAAAGCAACCTTTTTCATGACACATCCCCAAAGGCAAGAGAAACAAAAGATAAAATGAATTTATGGGACTTCATCAAGATTAAAAGTTTCTGCACAGCCAAGGAAACAGTCAGAAAAACTAAGAGGCAGCCCACGGAATGGGAGAATATATTTGCAAATGACACTACAGATAAAGGACTGGTATCCAAGATCTACAAAGAACTTCTCAAACTCAATACACGAGAAACAAATAAATCAAAAAATGGGCAGAAGATATGAACAGACACTTTTCCAATGAAGACATACAAATGGCTAACAGACACATGAAAAAATGTTCAAAATCATTAGCCATCAGGGAAATTCAAATCAAAACCACACTGAGATACCACCTTACGCCAGTTAGAATGGCAAAAATAGACAAGGCAAGAAACAACAATTGTTGGAGAGGATGTGGAGAAAGGGGATCCCTCCTACATTGTTGGTGGGAATGCAAGTTGGTACAGCCACTCTGGAAAACAGTGTGGAGGTCCCTTAAAAAGTTAAAAATTGAGCTACCCTATGATCCAGCCATTGCACTACTGGGTATTTACCCCAAAGATACAGATGTAGTGAAGGGCCATATGCACCCCAATGTTCATAGCAGCAATGTCCACAATAGCTAAATTGTGGAAGGAGCCGAGATGCCCTTCAACAGATGACTGGATTAAGAAGTTGTGGTCCATATATACAATGGAATATTACTCAGCTATCAGAAAGAACGAGTTCTCAACATTTGCTACAACATGGACAGCACTGGAGGAGATAATGCTAAGTGAAATAAGTCAAGCAGAGAAAGACAACTATCATATGATTTCTCTCATCTATGGAACATAAGAACTAGGATGATCGGTAGGGGAAGAAAGGGATAAAGAAAGGGGGGGTAATCAGAAGGGGGAATGAAACATGAGAGACTATGGACTATGAGAAACAAACTGAGGACTTCAGAGGGGAGGGGGGTGGGGGAATGGGATAGACCGGTGATGGGTAGTAAGGAGGGCACGTATTGCATGGTGCACTGGGTGTTATACACAACTAATGAATCATCGAGCCTTACATCGGAAACCGGGGATGTACTGTATGGTGACTAACATAATATAATAAAAAATCATTAAAAAAATAAAATAAAAAAAAAGGATTATCCATCATGACCAAGTGGGATTCATCCCTGGGATGCAAGCATGGTTCAACATTCGCAAATTGACCAGCGTGATACATCATATCAACAAGAAAAGACTCAGGAACCATATAATCCTCTCAACTGATGCAAAAAAGCATTTGACAAAATACAGCATCCTTTCCTGATTAAAACCCTTCAGAGTGTAGGGATAGAGGGTACATTTCTCAATCTCATAAAAGCCATCTATGAAAAGCCTACAGCAAATATTATTCTCAATGGGGAAAAGCTGGAAGCCTTTCCCTTAATATCAGGAAAACGACAAGGATGCCCACTCTTGCCACTATTATTCAACATAGTACTAGAAGTCCTGGCAACAGCAATCAGATGACAAAAAGGGATAAAAGGTATCCAAATCAGCAGAGAAGAAGTCAAAATGTCTCTCTTCGCAGATGACATGATACTCTTTATGGAAAACCCAAAAGAATCCACTTCCAAACTATTAGAAGTTATAGAGCAATTCAGTAATGTGGTGGGATACAAAATCAATGTTCAGAAATCAGTTGCATTTCTATACACGAATAATGAGACTGAAGAAAGAGAAATTAGGGAATCCATCCCATTTACAATAGCACCAAAAACCATACGTTACCTTGGAATTAACTTAACCAGAGACGTAAAGGACCTATATTCTAGAAACTATAAATCACTCTTGAAAGACATTGAGGAAGACACAAAAAGATGGAAAGATATTCCATGCTCATGGATCAGAAGAATTAACATAGTTAAAATGTCCATGCTACCCAGAGCGATCTACAGTTTCAATGCTATCCCGATCAAAATACCGAGGACATTTTTCAAAGAACTGGAACAAATAGTCCTTAAATTTGTATGGAACCAGAAAAGGCCCTGAATCTCCAAGGAACTGTTGAAAAGGAAAAACAAAGCTGGGGGCATCACAATGCCAGATTTCAAGCTGTACTACAAAGCTATGATCACAAAGACAGCATGGTACTGGCATAAAAACAGACACATAGACCAATGAAACAGGATAGAGAACCCAGAAATGGACCCTTGGCTCTTTGGGAAACTAATCTTTGATAAAGCAGGAAAAAACATCCGGTGGGAAAAAGACAGTCTCTTCAATAAATGGTGCTGGAAAATTGGACAGTTACATGCAAAAGAATGAAACTTGACCACTCTTTCACACCATACACAAAGATAAACTCCAAATGGATGAAAGACCTCGATGTGAGACAGGAATCCATCAAAATCCTAGAGGAGAACATAGGCAGCAACCTATATGACATCGGCCAAAGCAACCTTTTTCATGACACATCTCCAAAGGCAAGAGAAACAAAAGATAAAATGAATTTATGGGACTTCATCAAGATCAAAAGCTTCTGCACAGCCAAGGAAACAGTCAAAAAAACTAAGAGGCAGCCCACGGAATGGGAGAATATATTTGCAAATGACACTACAGATAAAGGACTGGTATCCAAGATCTACAAAGAACTTCTCAAACTCAATACACGAGAAATAAATCAAAAAATGGGCAGAAGATATGAACAGACACTTTTCCAATGAAGACATACAAATGGCTAACAGACACATGAAAAAATGTTCAAAATCATTAGTCATCCGGGAAGTTCAAATCAAAACCACACTGAGATACCACCTTACACCAGTTAGGATGGCAAAAATAGACAAGGCAAGAAACAACAATTGTTGGAGAGGATGTGGAGAAAGGGGATCCCTCCTACATTGTTGGTGGGAATGCAAGTTGGTACAGCCACTCTGGAAAACAGTGTGAAGGTCCCTTAAAAAGTTAAAAATTGAGCTACCCTATGACCCAGCCATTGCACTACTGGGTATTTACCCCAAAGATACAGATGTAGTGGAGAGAAGGGCCATATGCACCCCAATGTTCATAGCAGCATTGTCCACAATAGCCAAATCGTGGAAGGAACCAAGATGCCCTTCAACAGATGACTGGATTAAAAAGTTGTGGTCCATATATACAATGGAATATTACTCAGCTATCAAAAAAAGAATGAATTCTCAACATTTGCTGCAACATGGACGGCACTGGAGGAGATAATGCTAAGTGAAATAAGTCAAGCAGAGAAAGACAACTATCATATGATTTCTCTCATCTATGGAACATAAGAACTAGGATGATCAGTAGGGGAAGAAAGGGATAAAGAAAGGGGGGGTAATCAGAAGGGGGAATGAAGCATGAGAGACTATGGACTCTGGGAAACAAACTGAGGGCTTCGGGGGGGGAATGGGAGAGACTGGTGATGGGTAGTAAGGAGGGCACGTATTGCATGGTGTACTGGGTGTTATACGCAACTAATGAATCATCGAACTTTACATCGGAAACCAGGGATGTACTGTATGGTGACTAACATAATAAAAAAACATTAAATAAAAAGATGTAGAGGATTTCTACATTAAAAAAAAAAAAACTTTCCACTCGCAATCATGTCGATAGACCTAGTGTGTACAATGTAAGTGAAATAACCCAGTCAGAGAAAGCCAAACACCATATGATCTCACTCATATGTGGAATTTAAGAAAAAAAACAGATGAACATAGGGATGAACATAGAGAACAAGAGAGAGAGAGAAAGGGAGGGAGGGAGGGAAGGAGGGAGGGAGAAGCAAGCCAGTGAACAGACTCTTTAATTATAGAGAAGAAACTGAAGACTGCTGGAGGGGAGGTGGGCAACCCTGGGAAGGGCTAAATCGGTAATGGGCATTAAGGGAGGGCACTTGTGATGAGCACTGGGTGTTTTAAGTGATGAACCAGTGAATTCTACTCCTGAAGCTTATATTACACTGTATTTTAACTAATTGGAATTTAAATACAAGCTTGAAACTGGGGGGGGGGGGATTTTAAATGTAAAAAAAAAAAAAAGAGAGAGAGGTTGTGATGCTGTCCTTGGGCTAGTTACCTAAAATTCAAAGTAGGGCAGCTATCCATCTCTTTACATTGAGCAAGTTTTCACAGAAACTGCATTCAGTATCCTTCCACTTCACCCCAAACTGGAATACTATCTAATCTTAACTTCAAAGCAGACTGGTCAACTATTTACATCCTGTCTACTCAAAATTCGTATATATTCTTCTCTCCATTACACAGAACACTCTCACCCGCTATTCAAAGGAGCCCCAAAGTTCATCCAGTCACTGAATGCGGATTGCATGCCCAAAAGACAACTCATCTGCCAATAACATCTACACTATACATATGTGAAGAAACTGCAATTAAAAAAAAAAACCCTGCTTGGAAAAAGGGAGCATGAAAAATACATAGCAGAATTCAATCTGTATCACATATCAGAATCAACATATGTCTGAACTAGCTGATAAGATTAGGGAGACTCTCTGTCCTATAATAGGGTAATTTTCCTGATCAGACATACTGGAAGTTTTTACATCTACTCTGTAAAAATCTTCCTTTTTCATTATCCTCCAAGGTAACACCTCTGATAAAAGGGATGGGGATACCCTTCCTGCAACCTGCATGGCTACAACAGCTTTCCCCCCAATCTGTGCAACTTAAGATATATAGCATTTGTATTAAGGATTGAAAACTCAGGAGCTATAGCTGGCCAGCCTGCAGTTTCCCAAAAAACTCTGATCTCAAAATATATAGCCAACTTGCAGTCTTTACACTTTTAGCCAATTCATTTTACATGCAAACAAGTCAAACTGACCATCTATGCATAACATTACACCTAGTAATTTTAGCTTCTAAGTATAGACTTCTGTTATACTCCCCTCAATCCACCAGGCAGTCTATCACATAAATTTCATTGGCCAGATTCATACAAGGTCCTGAACTGTGAGATAATAGACAGTTGAGATTTTTCGTTTCCTGGGCTATATAGAGAGGAAGGCAGAGAAGAAAAATGGTAGTGAATAGAGTTTGGGTGGGTAGTCAATAGGGTTTGATGACTGTCTTTTTGGGTTCCAGAAAGAGCTGTTCTTTGTTCACCATCTATTTTCAAAGCAGACACTATACTTCTATCTTTAACGTTAGGTTTCTGGGATTTGGTGACATCCATGCTCACTTGATTTTATAGCATTTAATAATAACCAATATATTCATTTAGTCTGACTAGTGTTAAGTCTTAAAAGAAAAATATTACATGACTATCATAAAGATTTAAACATTGTAAAAAATTCCAAAATTCTCAAAGAAGTCAATAAAATTTACAACTCATAATCATTATTAGCATTAGGTCAAATACAATAGTTTTCAATGCATACTTAAAAATGGAAAAATAGATGACATGTAAATAACTAGATATATAGGCAGATATATGTACACACACTACATAATGTGTATATATAGCTCTGTGTGTATATTCACATGTATTTGTATACACACATACTTACAAACACAGATATTCAGAAATCTGGTTTTGGTAATAGATAAGTTGAAAAAAAAAACCTCAAGTTGTAAAATAAGTATTACATTATAAAATTTCTTCTATATAGCTAGATGAGCTCACACACAAAAAAAGTAAAGAATATTACTGGGTATTACTAGAGACCAGAAATGAAGCCGGAGCTAAAAGTGAAGACATTAAATGTATAAGCTGAGTCAATGATTATCTTGGGAGCCTTTGTTGGGGAAGGTCAGTATTTCTCAATAAGATGCTAGTGGCATTCAGGGAAGGACAGTCCCTTGTTTTGTGGTTCTGTGTACTTGAGAATCACTAGCCCGAGTAACTCAAGGGGCTTATGTTTCAATGCCAAGATGTGGACAGGAGATGAAACCTTAGGGCAAGTTAAGACAAGGATTTAGGACTGAAATTCTCATAAAGCCAGGATCGTCAAGGGGGTGCAACTTTAATGAAAGGTTGAATAAGAAAAGTATCTACACTCTGGTAAAATGGGATGAGAAGGAAAGTGGTCTGTTTTGGCTGTTCTCTGATATATTTCCCCTGAGGTCCTGAAACCACATCGTTGATCATAATAGGTCCAGGGTTTAATTTATCAACAATACATGATCTATGACCCTCTAGGAAAAGAAATTAACACAAACATCAGACTCTAGCCATTAAGAAACTTAAGTTATTTGGGGAAAAAAGCAAATGCGGAACTATCAGAGAAGGAGAGGCTCCCACCAGTTGCCCAGTATTCTCAATTGGATCCACAGTGAAGATAATGACATATATAATTTCAAAATATACAGTGAAACCATCAACCTAGAATGAGATTCATAAGATATAAACAACATCAATATTAAGTCACTGTGAACAAATAATAAATTATCTGTTATACATGAAATAATTAAATACATAAGAATTTTTAAAAACATTTAAAAAGACCAGAAATTGTGAAAGAGTCATATATAGAAAAATAAACACTTCAGACTTCCAGAATGTATATAATCACTGAAATGCAATATTCAATACATGAAACACATAGTAAATTAGACAGCTAAGGAGAAAGTTCATAAACTAAAGAAAGATGGGAGGAAATTATGCTAAATTCACACAGCTATGTGAAGAAGGAAGTACTAAGAAAAGGAGAGTAAGGGGCATGAAGAATAGATAACTGTGATCCAACATTTGTCTAATGTGAATTCCAAAGGAGAAATCCAATAGAGAATAGGTAGGTAGAAATTAAGGATTAACAATGAATCTTGAGTAGGATACACAGAAGAAATCCATGGCTAAATAATCACACCAAAACTTTAAATTACAACCCACAAAAAGAATATCTTTAGGGAACTGAAGTCAAAATACCGCACCTTTCAAAATAAAATTACACACACACACACACACACACACACACACACACACTTCACAAGCAAAAGCAGAAGCCATAGGACAATAAAAGGGGGGGGGGCAAAGACACAAAGAAAGCGAAGAATAAAAGAAAAATCAAGATATATCTACAATCACAATAAATACAAATGGAATATACTCACCTCTTAAAGGACTCATTTTCAGATTCAATTATTATTTACAAAAGTTATCCCTAAGTGCACTTGTGATGAGCACCGGGTGATGTATGAAAGTGTTGAATCTCTACATTGTTACATCTGAAACTAACATTACACTGTATCTTAACTAACTGAAATTGAAATAAAAACTTTTTAAAAAGCCATCCCTAAAGCCTAATGGCACAGTAAAACATTTATAAGGAGAATATATGAGATAGGAGGCACACCCTAAGTAGAAGAAAATAGTGACAAGTACATTCACAGATGATGGGATCAAAAAGCACTGTTAGGCTTTCAAACTGGTAATATTAAAAGACATTCTACTAGGAAGATTTAACAATCCTGTTTGGATGTATTACATTGCACAGCTCACATTATACATTTTGGGAAGATAAAATTCAGGTGAATCCAGACTTAAAAATTTTTAAATTTCAGAAAGAAACTAGAATCAATTTATAGAATGTTATCTCAAGAAAATAAAAGATTTCAACAGAACACAAGCAGCAAAAAAAAGTAGTAAGAAAAAAGTTTGATACATTTGATTTTAATAAATTCAAAACCTCAATACAACAAAATTATAAATTATGAAAATGATAGATTTAAGAGAACATACACACTTGACAAATGTTTAACAATGAAATATATTAAACATCAATATAATGCAGTTGGCAAGAGGGCAAGAAGTAAAATCAGTAACATGGTGGAAAAAGAGGTCCCAACACTAGACTTTCCAGAGAAACCAAATTCAACAACTATCCACAGATGAAAATACCTTTTTAAGAGCTCTGGAGCACATCTGAGAAGTTCCAATATGCTGGCAGAATAGAAAATTCAAAAACAGCCACATTGAAAATGGTGAAGTTTCACTTTATCCCCAAGAAGCCTTCCCCAAACCAGCACAACACAATGCTAAGAGAGACCGTCTTGGCCAGTGATTTCTCCTGTAGGGGAAAGAGAGTAAAATAGGCACCCATTTCCCTCGGTCTTTCAGGGCATTACCTGAGGAACCCATTTATGTCTCACCATTCGACAAAGAGTTAGCAACACTAAAAAAGAACCAAACAGAAATTCTGGAATTGAAGAAAATGGGATGATACATTCAAAGTGCTAAAAGAAAAAAAAAAAAAAACTGTCAACCAAGAATACAAAGTATGCTTAGTAAAAACTGTCTTTTAAAAATGAAGTAGACTTTCCCAGAAAAACAAAGCTGAAGGAGTTTGTATCACTGCTTTACAAGAAGTGCTAAAGAAATTTCTTCAAGTTGAAACAAAAGGATCATAAAGAGTAATACAATAGCATATGGAAATATAAATCTCACTGTTAAAGGTAAATATATAAATACAAAATAAAGTACTATGTAAAGAAGACACACTGAGCACTTTCAATCCTAGTGTAAGAGTTAGAAGACGACAGTACTGTTAATAACTTTAACTATAAAAATGTGTTAACAGACATATAAACATGTTATCGATGTCACAATATACAAATTGTATTATGAAGGGAGAAATAACGGTTATAGAGTTCTTGTTTGTAATTGAAGTTATTATTAGCTTAAGCAAGATTGTTAAAACTCTAATCTTTTTTTGTAAGCCTTGGGGTAACCACAAAGAAAATACCCAAAAAAGATACACGAAAGAAAACTAGAAAGGAATCAAAGAATATCATTAAAAAATTGCCAAATCATAAAAGACAGCAAGAGAAGAAGCAACAGTACCACAAAACAGACAGAAAATAATTAACAAAATGCAAATAAGTTCTTACCCCGTACTGACTTAAAATATAAGTGGTTTAAACTCCACAATAAAAAGACACAGAGTGGCTGAATGGTTATAACAGTAAGATCCATCTATATGCTGTCATCAGGTTGAGCGGCAGGCAGAGGGCGAGGGAGAAACAGACTCCCCACTGAACAAGCTCAATCCCAGGACCTGGAGATCATAACCAGAGCCAAAGGCAGACGCTTAACCACCTGAGCCACCCAGGCACCCCAGGAGAGTCACTTTAGATTTAAAAACGTCCGTAGCCTATAGGAAACAAACTGAGGGTTGCTGGAGGGGAGGTGGGTGGGGGGATGGGGTAACTGGATGATGGGCATTAAGGAGGGCACGTGATATAGTGAGCACTGGGTGGTATATGCAATTGACAACTGAACTCTACATCTGAAATTAATGATACACTCTATGTAAACTGAATTTAATTAAAGATTAAAAAAAAATAAAAAAGAACAGCCACAGCCTGAAGATGAAGAGATAGAAAAAGATATTGCATGCAAATGATAAGCAAAAGGAAGCAGGAGTGGCCATACTTCTATCAGACAAAATAGAGTTGAAGTAAAAAATTTCCCAAGAGAAGATCATTATATAATTATAAAAGGGTCAGTTCAACAGGAAGATATAACAATTAATAATACATATGCACCCAACATCAGAATAAGCATATAAACCAACACTGACAGATCGGAAGGGAGAAATACACAACAATACAATACATATGGGAGATTTCATTGCCTCATTTTCAATAGTGTCTACAACATCCACACAGAAGGTCAATCAGGAAACAACAGACTTGACCAACACTACAGACCAAATGGACATAAGAGGCTTATACAGAATATCATACCCCAGAGCCTCCAAATACACATTCTTCCAAAGCAAACAGAGAAAATTCTATAGGAGACATCACATTAGGTCACAAAAGAAGTCTTAATAAATTCTAAAAGACAAATTATCTCAAGTATTTTTCCAACCACAATGGAATGAAATTAAAAATCCATAATATTTAAAAAATGAAGATTTTCATATATATGGAAATTAAACATACTATTTTCTTATTTTTTAGTTTTAAACAACATACTCTTGATCAAACATAAAAGTAGAATCAAAAGAGAAATTAGAATATATCTCAAAACAAAAATGAAAACATACTTTCTTGGATACAGCAAAAGTATTATTGAGTGATGTTAATAGCAATAAATACCTTGATTAAAAAAGAAAGATTTCAAATACAAACCTAAAAGAAATAAAGAACTAAGCCCAAACAGATCAGAGGAAATGATAAATTTTAGAGCAGAAATAAATCAGAAAATAGAAACACAGAAAAATAACTAGGAGTTTTTTTTTTTAAATATCAGCAAAATTGACAAAACTTTAGCTAGACTAAGAAAAAGAAAGAAGACTCAAAATCAGAAACTAGGAAACATTACAACAGATGTCACAGAAAAATTTTAAAAGGTTCATAAGAGGCTGTTATGAATAATTATACACCAACAAATTGGACAACATAGAAGAAATGGATAGATTCCAAGAAATATACATACTACCAAGACTGAATTGTAAAAAAAATAAAAAATAAAAAATAAAAAAATAAAAATCCAAACAGATCTATCACTGGTAAGATTGAATTAGTAAACAACACCTCCCAAAAAAGGAAATACCAGACCAGAAAGTTCAAGGTGAATTCTAACAAATTTTCAAGTATTAACACCAATCCTCAAACTCTTGCAAAAATTAAAGAAGAGGGAAAACTTCCAAACTCATTTTATAGGGCCAGCATTGATTACCCCCACACAAAACCCAGATAAGGATACTCCAAGAATAGAAAACGAGGGGTCACATTCCTAATATAGATGCAAAAGTCCTCAACAAGATATTAGCCTACTGAATGCAATTGCACGTTCAAAGAATCCCACAACATGATCAAATGAGTTGTAACCAGGGGACACATATGAAAATTAAGCAATATAATCCACCACATTATCATAATGGAAGATAAAAATCATATCATTACCTCAAGAGATGCAGAAAAAACTGAAAAAAGTAAATACCATGATAAAAAATGCTCAACAAACAAGAAATAGAAGGAAATTACCTAACATAATAAAGGCCATATATACTGTGCCCAAAGCGGTATGTACTCACCAATGAAAACCTGAAAGTGTCTTTCTCCTCTAAGATCAGGAACAAGGATGCTCCTTCTCACCAGTTCTATTCAACGTAGTACCAGAAGTCCTAGATACAAAAATTAAGCAAGAAAAAAATATGTCATCCAAACCCAAATGATCTCTGTTTGCAGATGATAAGCTGTCATGTTATGCAGAAAACCTAAAAAATTCCACCATGCAAAACAAAAATGTCAGAACTAATCAATGAAAGTTGCAGTACACAAAATCAGCATACAAAAATCAGTTGCATTTCTATATGCTAAAAAGCAATCTGAAAAGGAAATTAAGAAAATAATCTCATTTTCAATAGTATCTTAAAGAATAAAACACTTAGGAATAAACTTAAAGGAGGTGAAAGACTTCTATACTTAAAACTATTAATCATCCAAAGAAATTCAAAGACACAAATAAATGGGAAAGACATCTCATGCTCACAATTGAAAGACTTAATATTGTTGCAGTGTCCACACTACCCAAAGTGATCACTATCAAAATTCCAATTTTTTTTCACAGAAATAATCCTAAAATTTATATGGAACCATGAAGGACCTTGAATAGCCAAAATAATCTTGAGAAAGAAGAACAAAGCTGGAGAGCACAGGTTTCCTGATCTCAAAACACATACAAAGCTACAGTAAGCAAAACAGTCATACTGGTCTAAGAACAGACATATAGACCAATAAAACAAAATAGAGAACCCAGAAATAAACCTCTACATACATGATGAGTTTCAGCAATGGTGCCAACACTACATATGGGACAAGGATGGTTTCTTCAAAAAATGGTGCTGATAAAACTTCATATTCACTTGCAAAAAAAAAATTAAATTGAACTTTTACCTTTTACCATACACAAAAATCAACTCGAATGAAATAAAGCCTTAAATGTTAAGACCTGAAACTGTAAAACTCCTAGAAGAAAACAGGGTGACTTTGGCAATGATTTCTTGGGTACGATGCCAAAAGCCCAAGCAACAAAAGCAAAAATAGACAAATGCAATTATGTTACTCTAAAAACCTTTTGCAGGGATATCTACCAGACCATCCTGAACACCCTGGAAAACAGCATGAAAAGTAAGAAGATATATTTATATCTCTACAAACAGAACATCTCCGGCACTGGATATCAAGGTATGAAGTGGGGAGCTGAGAGCTTGCGGGCAGATATCAGATGATAAATGGAAGGTGAAGGGAGCCGCCACACTCGTGGGCTGGGAAGGCAGAAGCCTCCTGCGCTGGGGAGCAGCCGCACTAGCAGACCTGGAGCAGCGGGGAAACCAGATGAAAGCAGGAGCTCGGGAGCGTGCACATGCGCACAAACGGGGGGGGGGGGGGGAGGGTGGCTGGCGGTTTTAGAAGCACAAAGGGCAGAGGCAAGCTGGCCATGGGAGTGAGGACTAGGAGAGTGGCTGTGGGGTGCACAAACCAGGATGCTCCAGGTTTCTAGCAGCACCAACAGAAATGGAGTCAGAGTGGCCTGGAGAGCTCAGTGAAGAGCAGAATGTGATCTCTCTGTTCTGAGACAGAGGTATGGATACGGTCACTGCTGCTCTGACTCTCAGAATGAGACCCAGAAAGCTGCCAGGGAAAGCCACCAGAGAACAAAAGCCCGGAAAAACTGGTTTGCGCTGTGCCCATCCGCACCCACACACACACAGGGGGCAGGGCAACTCTACCCAAACGGGGTTGCCTGAGTATCAGCACAGCAGGCTCCTCCCCCAAAAGGCAGGCTGAAAGAACAAGAAGCCCACATCCCTAAGGTCCCTATAAAACAGGCGCACCTTGCTTGCATCCTGGTCAATAATTTGGGCTCTGTACATCCCCACAACCACACCTCATCCAAATGACAAGGAGGAGGAACCCCCAACAAAGGAAAGAAACAGAGACTGTGGCCTCTGCCAGAAATTATGGATATGGATATAACCAAATTGTCAGATGGATATGGATATAACCAAATTGTCAGTTCAAAATTTATTTGAACAAACTGTAGCTGAGAACTTCCCTAATCTGTTCAAGGAAACAAGCATTCGTGTCCAAGAGGCAGAGAGGACCCCTCCCAAGATCAATGAGAACAGACCAACACCACGACATACAATAGTACAATTCACAAATCTTAGATCCAAGGAAAATCTTGAAAGCGGCAAGGCAGAAGAGATTCCTCAAGTACGGAGGGAGAAACATCAGAATAATGTCAGACCTGCCTACCTAGAGAGACCTGGCAAGCCAGAAAGTGCTCTGAATATGTCTTGTCAGCCCTAAGTGAGAAGAACATGCAGCCAAGGATGCTTTATCCAGCAAGACTTGTCATTCAGAATGGATGGAGAGACAAGGAGCTTCCAAGACTGGCAGAAACTGAAAGAATATGTGACCATCAATCCAGCCCTACAAAAAAATATTAAGGGGGATGCTATAAAAGTAAAAAGGCCCCAAGAGTGATACAGAACAGAAATTTACAGAAACAATCTATAGAAACAAGGACTTCACAGGCAACATGACAACATTAAAATCATATCTCTCAATAATCACTCTCAATGTGAATGGCCTAAATGCTTCCATAATGCCACAGGGTTGCAGATTGGATAAAAAGAGATGACCCATCCATATGCTGTCTACAAGAGACTCGTTTTGAACCTAAAGATACATCCAGACTGAAAGTGAAGGGATGGAGAACCATTTTTCATGTCAACAGATCTCAAAAGAAAGCTGGGGTAGCAATTCTCATATCGGACAGATTAGATTTTAAGCTAAAGACTGTAGTTGGAGATACAGAAGGACACTATATTATTCTTAAAGGGTATATCCAACAAGAGGATCTAACAATTATAAATATTTATGCCCCCAACAGGGAGCAACCAATTATATAAGCCAATTCTTAATCAGAATATAGAGACATATAGATAGTAATACATTAGTAGTAGGGGACCTCAACACTCCACTCTCAGCAATAAACAGATCATCTAAGCAGAAAATCAACAAAGATACAAGAGCTTTGAATGATGCACTGGACCAGATGGACCTCAGAAATATATACAGAACACTACACCCCAGCTTTGAATGACATACTAGACCAATGACATACTAGACTAGACATACTAAACAGAACCCTATACCCCAGAACAATAGAATACTCATTCTTTTCGAATGCACATGGAACTTTCTCCAGAATAGACCATATACTGGGTCACAAAACAAGTCTCAACCGATACCAAAAGACTGAGATTATTCCCTGCGTATTCTCAGACCACAATGCTTTGAAATTGGAACTCGATCACAAGGAAAAATTTGGAAGAAACTCAAACACTTGGAAACTAAGGACCATCCTACTTAAGAATGATTGGGTAAGCCAGGAAATTAAAGAACTTAAGCAATTTATGGAAACCAAGGAGAACAAAAACACATCAGTCCAAAACCTATGGGACACTGCAAAGGCGGTCTTAAGGGGGAAATACATACCATACAAGCCTCACTCAAAAGAATAGAAAAATCTAAAATGCAGTCCTTATATTCTCATCTTAAGAAGCTGGAGATGGAACAGAAGAACAGGCCTAAGCCATGCACAAGAAGACAATTGATTAAGATTAGAGCAGAGATCAATGAATTAGAAACCAGAAATACAGTAGAGCAGATCAACAAAACTAGAAGCTGGTTCTTTGAAAGAATAAATAAAATTGATAAACCACTGTCAAGACTTATCCAAAAGAATAGAGAAATGCCCCAAATTAATAAAATTATGAATGAAAGGGGAGAGATCACGACTAACACCAAGGAAACAGAAACAATCATTAGAAACTATTATCAACAACTATATGCCAATAAACAACCTGGAAGAAATGGATGCCTTCCTGGAAACCTATAAACTACCAAGACTGAAACAGGAAGAAACTGATTATCTAAATAGACTGATTAACTGTGAAGAGATTGAAATAGTGATCAAAAACCTCCCAAGAGTCCAGGGCCTGATGGATTCCCTGGGGAATTCTACCAAACATTCAAAGAAGAAACACCTATTCTCCTAAAGCTGTTTCAAAAAATAGAAACAGATGGAAAGCTACCAAACTCATTCTTGAGGCCAGCATTAAAAGGATTATCCATCACAACCAAACGGGTCATCGCTGGGATGCAAGGGTGGTTCAACATTCGCAAATCAATCAGTGTGATAGAACACATTATTAAGAGAAGAGACAAGAACCATATGATCCTCTCAATTGTCACAGAAAAAGCTTTTGACAAAATGCAGCATCCTTTCCTGATTCAAACCCTTCAGAGTGTAGAGATAGAGGGTACATTCCTCAATTTCATAAAAACCATCTCTGAAAAGCCTACAGCAAATATCATTCTCAATGGGGAAAAGCTGAGAGGCTTTCCCTTAAGATCAGGAACACGACAAGGATGCCTACTCTCGCCATTATTGCTCAATGTAGTACTAGAAGTCCTAGCAACAGCAATCAGACAACAAAAAAGAATAAAAGGTATTCAAATTGGCAAAGAAGAAATCCTCTTTTCGCAGATGACATGATACTTTATATGGAAACCCCAAAAGACTCCACCCCCAAATTACTAGAACTCATACAACAATTCAGTAATGTGGGAATTCAGTAATGCTCAGAAATCAGTTGTATTTCCATACACGAACAATGAGACTGAAGAAAGAGAAATTAGGGAATCGATTCCATTTTACAATAGCACCAAAACCCATAAGATATCTTGGAATAAACTTAGCCAGAGAGGTAAAGGAACTATACTCTAGAAACTACAGAACACTGATGAAAGACAAAGACACAAAAAGATGGAAAAACATTCCATGCTCATGGATTGGAAGAATAAACATAGTTAAAATGGCTATGCTACCCAGAGCAATCTACACTTTCAATGCCATCCCGATCAAAATACCAATGACATTTTTTCAAAGTGCTGGAACGAACAATCCTAATATTTGTGTGGAACCATAAAAAACCCTGAATTGCCAAGGAAATGTTGAAAAAGAAAAACAAAGCTGGGGGCATCATGTTGCCTGATTTCAAACTATACTACAAAGCCGGGATCACCAAGACAGCATGGTACTGGCACAAAAACAGACACACAGACCAATGGAACAGAATGCAGACTCCGGAAGTGGACCATCAACTCTATGGTCAACTAATCTTTGACAAAGCAGGAAAAAACATCCAGTGGAAAAAAGACAGTCTCTTCAATAAATGGTGCTGGGAAAATCAGACAGCTATATACAGAAGAATAAAACTTGACCACTCTCTCACACCATACACAAAGATAAACTCCAAATGGATGAAAGACCTCAATGTGAGACAGAAATCCATCAAAATCATAGAGTAGAACATAGGCTGTAACCTCTACGACATCAGCCACAGCAACTTCTTTCATGACACGTCTCCAAGGCAAGGGAAACAAAAGATAAAATGAATTTTTGGGACTTCATCAAGATAAAAAGCTTCTGCACAGCAAAGGAAACAGTCAACAAAACAAAAAGGCGACCCACTACTTTTTTAAAATGGCAAAGGATCTAAATGATATTTCTCCAAAAAAGATATATAAAATACCAACAGGTATTCGTAAAGGTCCTCAGTATCATTAAACTTGAGAGAAATGCAAATCAAAATGTAAGAATGACATATTACCTTACACCTGCTAGGATGGCTATTATCAAAAAACAAAAGATAATAAACGTTGACAAGGATGTGGGGTAAAGGGGGGTGCCTGGGTGGCTCAGTCAGTTAAGCGTCTGCCTTCAGCTCAGGTCATGATCCTGGGGTCGTGGGATCGAGCCCCGCATCCAGCTCCCTGCTCGGCAGGAAGCCTGCTTCTCCCTTTCCCACTCCCCCTGCTTGTGTTCCCTCTCTCGCCACCTCTCTGTCAAATAAATAAATAAAATCTTAAAAAAAAATAAATAAAGGATGTGGAGTAAAGTGAATCATTAAGTACAGTTGGTGGGAATGTAAACTGGTGTAGCTACTATGAAAAACAGTATAAAATTTCCTCAAAAGATTAAAAAATAGTACTACCATGTGATGTAGCAATCCAAATTCTAGGTGTATATCCCATAGAATTAAAATCAAGATCTTAAAAAGATATCTGAATTCCCTGTTTACTGCAGCATTATTAACAATAGTCACTTTAAATGACCATCAGGGATGAATGGATAAAGAAAATGGAATGGAATATTAGTATTAAAAAAGAAGGAAATTCTCTCACATGCAACAGCAATGTCCTATCCTTGGACCATCCCTAATTCCTTGGGAAAGCTCCAATTTCATTAAATTTTTCTTTCGTTATATTGGCCTGAATAAAAACATGGATAAAAATTTACTAGAATTAACAAATATAGACTATTTTAAATTTTCTCTGTTATATTTTACTTCATGTTATTAAAAATTGTGTTGGGTGCTTCTGGTCCCAGGAATATCAAAGGCTGATTTTATTCAGGGACTTGTGATGACTCCTCCAAGCACCCTTAAAAAATGAGTAGTTTGGAGACCACCAACCTAAAAATACCGTTGAAGTCTGTGTTTATATATAAGGCATTGCACTGAAATATCCAATACTAGAATTAATTTACCATGTTTTGACTACTCTTACAGGATCCTGAAGATATCCTGTTTATTCTCAACAGCTTGGCATTTCAGTCAAAGTTGAGAATTTTATTGTGCATTTCCTCTAACAGACAGTGCATATGAATGCTAAATAAAACTGGCCAAATAGTTATCTCTGGTGAATTTCTGCTGATACTTACATTGCTCCTGCCAGAGAAGTGTCTATTTATCCTTTCTATTTGATTCCTCTTTGTAAGATATCCCCCCGCAAGCTTTTGACAGCTAGTTTTATTTAAATAGCCTTTGCTGTGAACATTTATCAAAGATTTCTTGTAAGTTTCTATAAATCACATGCAACAGTTGCCTGTTTATATGCAATATTCGATCAAATTAAAAATAGTTAGGTTGTCATAATCTCTGCCTGTGCTTCACCTGTATCTTCTATAAAGACAGTATCTTTATTTACCAATATAGCTTAACACAGAGTCTTCCAAGTAAGCTTTCAAAAAATTAATGAGTATCCCATTTTTATTTTTGACAGTTACAAAAATGAATATGTGTAAAATGAAACTAAATTCTTAAACTGTAGTCTCTTCAAGGCTTGTAAATGTACAAGATCGGCAAAGTGTTTGTTGCCAGATTTAACAAGTGAAAATAAACCCAGCTAAATTTTAACTTAAGGATAAATTTTATCATAAATGTGCCTCCAAATATTTCATGGGATTTATTTAAACTGAAGAGAAAAACAACATCTTTACTTGAAATCAGATCTCACTGGGCATCTTGAATTTTATCTGGCCCCCCTACAAATTGGTATTCTGTAGCTCAGTGTGGTTGTTGCTATTTTAAAGAATAATTTCTTATTATCAAGCAAAAGATTTCCTTTAAAACTTTGAGAAAGGTATCATACATCCCAGGTAATCGGTCTTCATTTAGTTTACTAATTAGGTCTAGAACAGCCTGTCCGTATACTAATTTGTAATCTAATACTGCAACCCTACCTGTTACAGGCTACTTTTGAACTGAAATTTTTCTTTACAATATTCCTATTAAAAATTAAGGCAAACTTTCAGTTCAGTTTAATGGTATTTCTGGTTTCCTGAGTATACGTTTTCTTCTCTATCATGTAGTTTTACATAATTGTTGTAAAGGTATCTTTATTTTATTTTTTTTTTTTTAAAGATTTTATTTATTTATGTGACAGAGAGACAGCCAGCGAGAGAGGGAACACAGCAGGGGGAGTGGGAGAGGAAGAAGCAGGCTCCCAGTGGAGGAGCCTGACGTGGGGCTCGATCCCGGATCGCCAGGATCACGCCCTGAGCCGAAGGCAGACGCTTTAACGACTGCGCTACCCAGGCGCCCCGTAAAGGTATCTTTAAATATCATTTGATTTTGGTGTCTAATTTAAAATACACCTTTACCTTCATCAGTAGTACTCCTTCCCTTTGCCTCCCTACTTCCAGGCAAAATAATAAATGTAGGATTTTTTTTTCTCTTCCCAGTTTCCCTGAGCTTTTACCTAACAAAAGGCTAGTATCAAAAAGTAGTGACAGCTTCTGGCAACAGAAGATTAATAGGATACTGAATAAACTCCATACTCATTTTCAGTGTTTTAAATGTTAAATTTTTTTTCTGTAATTAAAAATAACATGGCTTTAGGAGGAAATGTTAGGCAATGTTCACCAGAAATTATTTTAAATCAATTTCCTTATTTAGTAAGGTAACTTCAGACTTCTGTTATTTTTAAGTAATCTCCCTTTCCATTTTTAATACTATAGCTTAGAAATTGATAGACTTCGGGGCGCCTGGGTGGCACAGCGGTTAAGCGTCTGCCTTCGGCTCAGGGCGTGATCCCGGCGTTCTGGGATCGAGCCCCACATCAGGCTCCTCCGCTGTGATCCTGCTTCTTCCTCTCCCACTCCCCCTGCTTGTGTTCCCTCTCTCGCTGGCTGTCTCTATCTCTGTCAAATAAATAAATTAAAAATCTTTAAAAAAAAAAAAAAGAAACTGATAGACTTCATTTTTTTAGAGCAATTGTAGTTTCACAAAAAAATTGAGTGGAAATACAGAGTTCTCATATACTCCTTTACCCTCCCCAGCACTGCAGACACACACACAGATTCCCCTATTAACATTGTGCATTAGTGTGGTACATTTGTTACAATTGGTAAGCCAAAATTAATACACTATTAGTAACTAAAATACATGGCTTATATTAGGCTTCACTCTTTGTATTAAACATTCTGTAAGACTTTAATATAGAATGCCATATATCCAGTATTACAGTATCATAAGAATAGCTTCACTGCCCTAAAAATTCTTTGTACTTCACCTATTCATCCCCTTCTCCTGCTCCCTGAATCCCTGGCAACCACTGATCTTTCTGTCTCCCTGATCTTGCCTTTTCCAAAAGATCACTTAAGTTGTAATTACAGTGTATGCTGCCTTTCAGACTGACATCTTTGATTCAGTAGTATGCAATTAAGGATCCTCCAGGTCCTTTCATGTCAAGATAGCGCCTTTCTTTTCATTGCTGAATAATATTCCATCGTAAGGATGTACCAAAATTTCTTTATCATTTGTTGAGAGACATTTTGATTGCTTCCAAAGTTTGGCAAGTATGAATAAAGCTGCTATAAACACTTGTGTGCAGGTTTTTGTGTGGACACTCATAAGACTTTCCCAATAATTTTGGATTTTTCCTTCTCTTACCTGGATGTCAAATTCAGTCAAGTTATGATCGCCATTACATGACGGTTGATGTACAATCATCGTCTCTATCAGTTCTTGTTCACCTCTCAGGACAGGAGCTAATTCAGAGGATTATAGCATCCGTCTCTGTGACTCCACAGGTATTGTGCTGTTTTTAGTGTCTCTATCAGTCTTGTAATGCAATGCAGTAGCTCTACATTGCAGTTATCATGGCAAAATAAAAAGTGTTGGAATGTTTATGGGCGGGGGGAGACAGCTTGTGAATAGTCTCACTTGAGATGAACAATATCACCTCTCAAGAGTCTTCCAATACTATCCTTGAGTTGGTACGTCACACCAAACAAAAAGTTATGAATATACAATCAAGTATGTTTTCAAATATCGTATTTCATAAGGACTTATTCATTAAAGCCATATTATTTTGTATTCCTATGTGTTACATAAAGGAGCATATGAAGAAAATTAAGTCAGAATCAGACAACTGTTCAAATACTGGAATATTCAAATGTTAGAATTATTCCTAATAAAGAGCTTAAAATATGAGATAATCTCCATTTTTCATATTAAGATAATTATATACTGCATTTGTGGCTTTTGCAAACATAGCTGTAATTACCCCTGGCATTGTACTGCTTACTGTCTTCCCCCCCCTTATTAAAGCTATTTATTTACAACAAGTGCTTTGTATGCAAACATTAGTCTGCTGTTAACAAAAGTGAAGCCCAAATTTGTAATTAGCTACAGCTGTACATGCTGCTTCCTTTATTCAAAGTCTTCTATCACTTTGAAGCTGGTTAGCTCATTTTATTCTTTGTGGGAACCAATCTTGGATACTAGATAAAGCCTTGTTCTCCATATGCTGAGTTCAAATCAACCATTATGTGTTCCAGTTGGGATAGGGGTACAGTTCATAGCAATAGCTGGATTGAAGGGAAGAGAAGGAAAAGGCCTTAGGCAAACTTGTGCATATTGCATTAAATAAGTGTGAATATTATACATCAGTAATTTAAACACCAATTCAAAGTTCCATGTCTAAGTTATATATATCTTTAGTTCCAATTAAAATTAAGTGCTTCTCTTCTATCATAGAATCGAAATACGACCTGATATTTTTTCAATATCATTTAATCCTATCTCATGTATAGCCCATTGATAGAATCTCATATAAATTAGCCTGGGCTCTGTGACTGGGAAGTTACCTAACCTCTCTTCAGTTTATTCATGTATAAAATGAAGATAATAATAGCATATACTTCATTGGGTTTTAGTGAGGATTAACTGAGTTAACATTCATCAAACACTTCGAATGCTGCCTAATACACAGTGATAGTAGTGTTAAATTATTTTAAGATCTTGTGTATTTTAGGAGGTACTTTTTTATCCATTATTGATGTTATTGACCAAAGTCTACAAATATAAAGACATCTCTATTAAGTTAACTAAACTGATGGGTTATACAGGGGGGAAAATTGGGCAAAGGAGCAAGATATTTTCTTCAATATTTTGTTTATATATGGTTGAAAATTCTAGCAGGGGAAAATGTCCTACCACTCTTTCCTAGGATTTGGGTGTTTTTGTAGTGCTACATGAAAACAGGAGTATATTTAACTCCATTGGCTTACTTCCAAATTCCAGAAAATTATCATGGAGTAACTGACACTTTTACTTTCCAAATTACCACTACAGATATGCCCAGAAAAGAAAATTACAAAACCTAGTAAGGTTGGCCTTTCACCAATGGCAGTTAAAATTTTCCAGAGAGAAATCTGTTTGATATTTGACAGATAAACATCAAAGAAAGGAGTTAATAGAAAAACAGCATTATTTTTAAAAATTCACTCAAAAAGATTTATGTGTAAAGATCAAAAGTTAGAATTTCAAGTTATCAATGGAGTTTGTTCAAAGTAAAAGATACATTTCAATAACTTGGGCTTTCATAAACAATAGTATTTTCTTAATTTAAATATTTTTAAAACATACATAAATAAATCTCAATGAAATCTTGTGATTTTCAGGTAGGATTTACAGGGTAACACATCAATTAAGACAATCTGAGTATTTTGTTTCTTTACTTTCCTTGAGAAAGTCTCCTAATTTAAAATCAAGTTGACACTGGAGGGGCGGGACCTCTAGATATGGGTCAATTCTTTCAATAACTATTAAAACTAAGCCCAATATTAACTAATGACCAAGAAAATATTGATGCAAAGTAGGAAAGTACTGTCAAGATTGAGTAACTAGAACACGTCAGGTTTTGCATTTGTTAGTTTCAAGGTAAGATGGTCATGTGCATGTGGGTGCATTTTTACAAGGTGAGTGTTGACAAGGACAGAAAGATAGACAAGATTAGAGGAAGGTGGGTCTTTGATTCCTGCCTCAAACAATTATTTTCTGCAGTACAGACTCTCAAACAGCAAACTTACGTGGTTCTTAACTACTTCAGTTTATTAATAATGTGCTGACAAAACCCCAACACCAAGCAGCAATGATGAATGGCACCCAAATACAAAAGCGCGTTGAATCAGGCATCCAAAACTTGGATTTTTTGCAGTTAGCAAATTTTTAACACCTATTCAGAAAACATTTCTTTTGAAAGATTAATTGGTTTCTGCATGCTTTAAAATTCAGAATTCAGTTCAACAGTTGGTAGTCTCAATTTATTTGCCTCCTTATGACACTTAAGGCCACTATCAGTCCTGACAGCATTAACATAAAGGATACAACTTTTATAATTAGCTTCCATTTCAAGTTTCCTGAGAATAGCTTGGGATCTGACAGGCACATCATGGTACCCAGCTGGCACTCAAGGCACTAAAGGCAAAAATACCTCTAGGGCCTTGGTAACCCACAAATATCCAGACCTTTCTTCAAAACTATTGTTGCCTGTCCACTGACGGCGGACTGTAGAGACAATTGTGGCAAAGTTGCCAGAGCTCCCATGGCTTACCATTTGCCTACTGATTCTGAATTGTTTTCCTGACCATAACCCTTCCCTTATGTACCTTGGTCATCACACTGGACTTCCTCCTTGAATCATGCCTAAACTTGCTATGTTCTCTGAACTCTGCCTTGGGACAACCAGTTCTTTAGTTGTACAACCTTATTAGTTGGACAGCATCTATCTCAGCTGCTCATGTCTTTCCCCATTTCTCCATCCTTTATACTATGGAGAGTCTAGCTTGTTTTGCACCTTTCCTGTCTCAGGTCAAAGCAGTTCCAGGGGTAATATCTTGGCTTCATTGCCACGGTAATTTTTCATCACATTCTTGGTTACTGAATTTAAGAAGGTTTCTCTGATATAAACCTTAATAGATTTGTTTCTCCTTATTTAAATAGTTACAAATGTGATTATTGAGTGCTCCTCCTTACCAACCAGTTAATTTTTTTAAAACTGTTGATTAGTGGTTTATCATAAAAATTCTATTTTGCCACAATTGAAGTGTTATATTTTTCTAAGACGGTCATAATAAAAAATAATGAAACATTTAAAAACTCTAATGTGATGGCTGTACTCATACTTGAAATCTTTATCTTTTAGGAGTATGAGACTACAACCCAGATCTTAACAGAAATAAAATTAAAATTGGCCTATGTGTGACAAGCTGATTTAAAAAACAGAAAAAGGGCAAATTAAAGAGAATATGTTTTGTTCAGCTGGATTGGAATTAGAGCTGGTTGCATGGTAGTTTTCCTAAAATGGCCTACCCATAAGGTTTTACCCACCAGGAAAGGTATACATTTAATCATGATAAAAGCAACAAGATGTACTGGAGTCAAAAAGCTGAAGAACCAGTATCAGGGCTAGCTGCAATTACAAAAGAATAGAAGCAAGAAACCTTAGATATCAAAAGCATGAAATCACAGGTCATAAGGCAGAAGCCCAGGTAAAAGCCTGTGGCATACTTCCGATGTTCTAAACGTGGCAAGGCTCTAAGCACAACAGATGCAAAATAGAATACTCGTCTACTTCCCACTTTAGTTCTGTTGAAGAGAAGGGGGACTTACAGCTGCTTGAAAGTAACTCTTGGGGTCCAAAATCCAATTCCTGCCACAAGGACTGAAAATCTGTTCATTCTTATTAAAGACATTTAAAGATGTTCACATCTTTGACGCTACCGTATCCCACAATTTGGCCCTTTCCATATTCACTTTTTCTCTGTGAATCCTAGCCCCTGTAATTCCTAGCCCTCCGGTTTCTGGACCTCTTATCATTTTGAATCTATTTAACTAAATGCAAATTAAAGGGAAAATTATCAGTAATTTTGTGTTAGCCCCCAAGAAAGGGTCAATAATATCTTAATAGGATCTCACTGTTGTGTGGTCGTATTATCATCTGACGCCTCACAACAGCTAGTAGGAGCCTCACCAGTCTCTACCATCATTTACACTAAATCTCAACATACAACTTCACCTGCTTCTTTCCAGCAAAACAGAAGCTACTGGATGAGAAATCCCTCAACATCTCAATCTCTCCCGCCACTGAAAACAAATTGGAACCTCCTCTCTATTTATGTCCTTATAGCCTCCTTTTCAGGGCAAATTTCTCCTCCTGTCATTGGAGAATTTCACTGTCTTCCAATCTGCATGAACATTTATCAGCTATCACTTCTCTCTTCTGGATTCCTCACATGCCATTCTTCTGCAGTACTCAAACTTGGCTTCAGATTGGAGTTGCTTGGAGAACTTAAATACTTATTGCTGGGCTTCACTTCTAAAGATTTCTGTGTAATTGGTGGGAAGGGTAGCCTGGGCATTATCATATTTAAAAGCTCTGCAGGAGATTTTGATAGGCAGCCAAGACTCAAAGTCACTTAGGCTCTACTGGCTCATTTTCCCTAAACACAAAACATCCAAAATTATTTTTTTATTTTGTTTTTTTCTATGATTTTATTTATTTATTTGAGAGAGAGAGAGAGAGAGAGAGAGAGAACGATCATGAGGGGGGCAATGGAGAGAGAGAGAGGGAGAGAAGCAGATATCCCTTGAGCAGGAGCCTGACCCTTTTGGGGGGGAGTGGAGCGGAGAAGGGCTTATCTCAAGACCCTGGGATCATGACCTGAGCCAAGGGCAGGTGCTTCACCAACTGAGCCACCCAGATGTCCTTGTGTTTACTTTCAAAAAGCCACTTTTCTAAATGTTTGCCTCCTTCCTTTCTGTACAGTCCAACTTCTCAAAAGGATAGGATCTATTTTTTTTCTTCCATCATTTGCTTTCTTTTCTCAAGCCTATGTATTTGAATTCTTTTTTTAATATTCTACTGAAACTACTCCTACCAGTATCATCTCTGGCTTTTACTAAACTCAACAAAAACTATTGTTTTTATGCATCATTAGTCTTCCTTCTGAATGCTGTAAAATAGTTTCCCGGTTTTTCCTCTTTTGGGCACCAGAAACACTCTAAGGGCAGGAGATGCAGTGGTAAACAATACAGAGCAGGTTCTTGTTCCCAGGAAGGCTGCATTCAACTATGGGAAAACAGATGACAGAGGATAAACAAGGTTGTTGGATAATAGAGTAACACAACAAGGTTGTTTGACAGAGAATGAGCAAAGGGCGAGGGGAATGTACATAAAGGATGGTTTTAGATAGGTAGGTCAGAGAAGGCCTGAGAAAGCTCTATTTGAGCTGAGAAAGATCAGAAAACATGGTAGAAGGCACTCCTGGCAAAAGGAGCAGCAAGTCCAAATGGCCTGAGCTCTGAACACACTTGATGTGTTTGAAGAAAAGAAAGAAGAGCGGTGTGGCTGAAGGAGAGTGATCAAGGAGCGGCATGGCGGGAACAGCAGCACGGAAGGAGTTGGTATTTTATGCCAATTGTAATAGAAAGCTATTGGAATGTCTTGATCAAAGCCAGTGGGGCTCTCGGATTCACATTTTAAGGTGAAAGTGGTGCTTCCTTTTCTTCACATCCCCTAAGAATAATGTTGTATGATTACTGTATTATTTATTTCCCCTTCATTGTCGGCACTTCTTAAGTACTCCATCACAGACCCTCCACTCTTCTCAGTATACATACTCTTTTCATGATCCACCCTGTGACTTTAGCTAACACTTATCTTTACTGATGACTGTGCAGGATCTCTTTTGAGCTCCAAATCTATTGTCTAGCTGTCAGGATACATCAGCATAGACTCAGCGGTCTCCTCAGACCAGCTTTCTCCTTTCTGCATTCCCTAATTTAGTGAACGATACCAGCATCCAGTCAGAATCATTGTAGGTAGCCTTGGCTATTGCATACACTTGGTCAATAACCTTGTCACATAAAATTTCCTCATTAAAATCTATGTTAATCTAGTTTATTCATCTCTTTCCTCTGCCTGCACTCTAATACTAATACCCTGCTATCTTTGCAACACTTCTCAACTGATAAATGTCAAATGCCTGGTTTCCCTTTTTCTAGTTTCAGCTCTGTCATATACAATCCATTCTGCTTACTGCTGCTGGATGCATATTGTAAAAAACAAAACACAAACAGATTTGATCACGAGAGTCTCATGCTTAGACATATTTGATTAAGGGAGGTCTTTTCAGTGTGTCTCTATTTGTTTTTATGGTGATAATTTATTGAGTTCCTGGCCTAACAGTTACATATGTATTAACCCATTTCTCACATTAACTGTAAGAGTCAAGTTCCATTATTACTTCCACTTTACAAACGAGGTAACTGAGGCACAGAGAGCTTGAGTAACCTGACCAAAGTACAGAGCCAGTAAGCAGTAGCACTAGGATTTAAACTTAACCTGATTCCAGAGTTGTTGGTGACCAGATTCCAATTTATTAGTACAACGTACAAGTGTCTATGTGGCTGCCCTTTGAAAACTTCCCAGTCTTCATTTCTCAAACATTTCTCTTATATCACATTCTCAGGCTATATTAAACATATTATAGGTCCCTTGCTGACATCATTCTCTCATATTCTATGCCAGGTCCCTCTGCTGTGATCGCTCTCTTCTTTGTCACCCAATTAAAGCTTCTTTGTCACCCAATTAAAGCTTCTTTGTCTTTTAAGACTGTCAAAGTCTATTTTGTCTACCTCCAGGAAATCTCCCAGTTAATGTTGTTGTCTATTAGTGCATTACCAATCTGTGCCTTCCACTATTATAGTAACTAATCCCCTCTACGTCATCTCAACGTTTACTTATTTATATTCCCATTAACATTAAGAGTTTCTTAAGACGACTAAATCGTTCATTCCTATATACCAGTAATGGTATACACATTACTTGTGTAATGACTGGTTCATAACATTTTTTTAAATGTATTAATGAATAAATACCACCCACATTCGTTGCTATATCATAACAATTCAGTTTCATGGTTATCTAGTAGAAAAGGTGGTCCTTAAAAATGGGGTACATAAGAATTTTGAGAAATAAGATGAGAACATCTCTAAGCATAGGGAAGCTACTCGGTAGCTGATACATAGGCAGGAGCAATTGTTAGTTATTGAGAGACTATCGGGACATTGAACGCTGGAGGAGGGGTCAGAGGTTAGAATGCTATGAAGGAGAAAAAGGATACATTAAAAATTGTATACTAGACTCAACCAAGAACTTAATAGCTATCCTGTGTTATTATAATAGTTACCACCTTTCCTGGGAAATGAATCTAACTAGCCACAACCATCTCACCACATTGAACTGTTTTCTTTGTTCTACCGACCTATAGATAATTCAGCTACAAAGAGAAAAAAAAAAATTCTGTCAATCACTTTGCCGAGTTAGAACCTTGGAATTAAACTTATGATTTTACATTTAAATAAATTGACTAGGGAGATAGCTTTATAGAGAAAACTAGTGGGGTTTTTTTGGAGGGAAGAATTTAAAGAAGAATAGAGGTGCTAGAAAAGAGGGCTCAAGAGTCTGAAAATCCAGCCAAAACCAAAGCTTCAACATTTAAAGAAGATTGGTACTTGGAAAGCTATTCGCTAGTGCAGTGTTCCAGCCTGGAAAGGTGGAGAATAAAATGCTGTTTACAAGTTTTCTCTAGTTTGTTATATAAAATGTGTTGTGCATGTGATATCTAAATTTAAAGTAACATGATTTAAACTGCACTACGTGATGAAGAGTCCTCTGAGGTCACTAAAGCTTTGATTTTCCAGTTAGCTTACTTTATAGCTAGTGCTTTGGAAGCCATCAAGTCCATAACGAGATAGATCAATCAGATTGTTTTTATTGGTCTACTGCGTACCATACACTATACACAGCAGTATTCACTGAATCAGACTGCTTGGGAACAGCAGCTTTAACCTTGAGACTAGAGCAGAGAAAATAACAGCTTCAAAATTAAATCCCCATGAATTATATATATTCTTATATAAAATTGAATTTTTAAACAGTGTCAATTGAAATCCGTTGGTAATGAACCAAGTGCAGTTATTTCAAAGAGGAATTGTGGTCAAAACATCACATGTTCAGATTTAAAATAGCTTTCTAAACTTGATATTCAAACATCAGACTTTGCAGAGGTTCAAAGAAACCCATGTTTGTAAAATGGCCTCAATAATCTACTATTTTATAATGAATCATCGAGCCTTACATCGGAAACCGGGGATGTACTGTATGGTGACTAACATCATATAATAAAAAATCATTATTAAAAAAAATAATAGTAATCTACTATTTTAAAGGTCAAGTAAAAAGAAATAGATGACCTCCAGAAGTTGCTTCAGAGGCTTATGGCTTTAGATTTGTCTATCCCCTTCCAAAAAAGAATCTAAGGTAAATTAAAAGAAGGAAGGCAAGCCAGTCATATAATAAATAGCACTCATGGTATTCAACAGATGTCAACTATTTCCTCCAGATTTTTGAGAAGGCTCAAAAGTCTATATAAAAAAAAAAGAAAATCAGCAAATTGCCTTACCTATGGGTTTCTTAAGTACAAATCCTTAGCTTCATCAGTGTTCAGTTTCTCCCACAAAAACTCAATTGGCAATCAAGGGGAAACTGGAGAGACTGGTGCAAGGATCACTACGCAGAAATAGCGGAACTTCTACCACCTTACGCCAGTTAGAATGGCAAAAATTGACAAGGCAAGAAACAACGATTGTTGGAGAGGATGTGGAGAAAGGGGATCCCTCCTACATTGTTGGTGGGAATGCAAGTTGGTGCAGCCACTCTGGAAAACAGTGTGGAGGTCCCTTAAAAAGTTAAAAATTGAGCTACCCTATGACCCAGCCATTGCACTGCTGGGTATTTACCCCAAAGATACAGATGTAGTGGAGAGAAGGGCCATATGCACCCCAATGTTCACAGCGGCACTGTCCACAACAGCTAAATCGTGGAAGGAGCCGAGATGCCCTTCAACAGATGACTGGATTAAGAAGTTGTGGTCCATATATACAATGGAATATTACTCAGCTATCAGAAAGAACGAGTTCTCAACATTTGCATCAACATGGACGGGACTGGAGGAGATAATGCTAAGTGAAGTAAGTCAAGCAGAGAAAGACAATTATCATATGGTTTCACTTATGGAACATAAGAACTAGGAAGATCGGTAGGGGAAGAAAGGGAAAAGAAAGGGGGGGTAATCAGAAGGGGGAATGAAGCATGAGAGACTATGGACTCTGGGAAACAAACTGAGCGCTTCCAGGGGGTGGGGGAAATGGGATAGGCTGGTGATGGGTAGTAAGGAGGGCACGTATTGCATGGTGCACTGGGTGTTATACGCAAGTAATGAATTATGGAACTTTACATCAAAAACTAGGGATGTACTGTATGGCAACATAAGATAAAAAAATACTATTAAAAAAAGAAATAGCGTATCTTCAAGACAAGGTTAGAAGTTCACATTACAGTATCTAAATAAGCACAGTATATAAACAGGGGTAGAATTCATATCCAAAGGATCTGGTCTGTGGAATGTGGACATGGCATGAGCATCTGTGGCATTGAGGATTCACAGGTGGTTGAGCCAGTTTTGGTTCTAAAGAATTCCTCCAAGTTGAAGTAAACCTACACCCAAACTTGTCATTTAGGAAAAAAAATTAATAAACCCCTTAAGTTAGCTGGTAAGGAATTAACCAGTGGCCAGCGTCTTAAGAGATATAGCTGAAGTTCACGGTGCAGCTTCCATCTTAGCAGGCAACTCAATGCAAATCCGGAACTAGCGAACAAGTACTTGGCTCCAAGGAGCCTGCATAGAATTCAGCAGCGTGGTTGAGAAACCAACTTCCAAAGTACTCATGATGCACCTAAGCAGTTGTACGTAATTCCAAATATAGTATGAATTAGGTTTACATTAACCCAGGCATCGGGGAGGCTGAAATTTCATAATGGTCTCTTACGCCTCATCGACAAGCCCGGGCAAACAGACGGCTATCGTAGAGTTGCCCAGAGCACTCAACTGTCAATATTCCCCTATCCCATCTGATACCATGACCAGAACTAACAGTTTCTTAGGAGAACGTTCAGACATTCCCAAAGCTTACCTCTAGGCCTCTGTCAGGAAGAATTTCACTAAGACAGACTCTCAATATTTCAAGGCCTCAAAATTAAAACCTTACTTCTCAATTTTTGATGATTAGACTGACAAGGGGTCAAAAATTATATTCGACTTGCAGATGAGATAAAATTTTTCTGCTTCATCTTGCTTTTTTTTTTCCTTCTCTGCCACCAGATTATAAATTCCACAAGTGCAGAGCCAAGTCTATTATAGCCACCATTACACACCCATAACCTAGTAGGTGCTCATCTAATATTTATAGAACGGTATGCACGAAGAGATGGAAAAATGTTGCTGCTGAATTAAAAAAATAAATAAACCTGCTCTTGAGTTTTTTGGGACAACTCTTAGTGACTCTCTTTTCCTACAGCAATCTCTTTAAAATAGCCCTTTACGACTTGGTTTTCGGTGTTATCCTTTGCAACATTTTTTTATGCTTCTTGGTATTCACTGAAAATATTCAATATTTTTCTACATTAAATGCTTTTCTTATAATAAAGCAAGCACCAAATACTTGAGAAAATCCTGTGAATACTAAGTTATCAAATCATCTTTTTCAGTCTCCCCTGCTACACTGTGATTTTGTTGGACCACAAATAGGGTCTTAAATTAATCTCTGCCTTTCTCCAAGCCTAACTCAGTAATCTTCTATACGGTGGGTATTCAAAAAATATTCATGGATTGAAAGATAAATAATCATCAATAATTTCACTAGGTACTAGTATACTAGAACCACAGTAATTCATAATTTGACCAAATATAAATCTACGGTTTTATTCAATACAATAGAGCTACTGATTGCGAACCGAAACATCGGGGTCTTAAAGAAGGACCAAGGGCTAGAGGCAAAACATATGGTCCAAGTCAGAGAGTGATGGTGCCTAAGGACCACTGTCTAAACAGAAGGCGTCTTGTTGGCATTTTTCTTCAAACTTCCCTGAGCCTGTGGCAGTATGGCAAGGAGACTGCGAGACACATTAAGAGAGCTCACAGCCTATAAGGAAGTAAATGTGACAGCTGCCATTTAAACCTGCCTTGGGGCAAAACTTAGAGATAAAAGAGAAGCATTAACAAAGAGAGATAAAAGAGGTTTAACAAAGCTTCCTATTTAAGAAAAAGTCCCCAAAACTGCACAAAATGCACAATTGGGTAAAAAAAGTTTTATAATAGATATTTGTCCGTAGAAACTGACAAGAGAGTTTATGATGGAAGAAAATGGTCCACGCATTTGCTGTGACTCAGACATCATTCCCCTCTGCCCTCTTTGCTCTAAGACATAGGGTTATTTGGTGACAGAGAATGCAAATCAGAACGAGACACTGCTCACCAGAGCAAGACACCCTAATGTGCAGGGTGTCCTCAGGTACGTTCACAAAGTAGGGAAAGGCACTGCCATGGAACGATTACACCAACTGATGTTCTCTGTGACTCCTAAATTTAATCCAGTTCAAGAAATATGCATTGACCACCTATCGTGCAGCATACACCGAGGCAGCTTTGTGGAACAGTCAAGTAGGCAAAAAGAGTTCTGCAGATACGAACTGCAGCTTCAATCCATGCCTCAACACATTCGCTGCCTGAGCTCTTTTAATAATAATGGTAATAATAATAACAGTATTCGTTGAGGGGTTACTAATCCCCAGACGCTGTGCTAAGGGTTATATAATTCGGTCTTCATAACCAACTAATGAGATACACACTGTGATTACGATCCCCTTTATAGAAATGAGGAAATTGCAGCCTGAACAGGTGAACTAATTTTCCTAATGTGACACAATTAATACATAACAAGGCCCGGATGTGGCTCCATGCAGTCTGAACCTGCACATGAGATCTTAATAGTCACTTCATGTTATTTCCCAGTTCATTTGCAATTTCTGGTACTGTTTCCTCATCTGAAAAAGGAAAACTGATAGAAAAGACTTCCTTGCTGCATTATTATGGAAATTAAAAATACTGTAATTTTAATGACAGGAATAAGGTACAGAAAGCATCTAACATAGCAGAGTCACTAAATTATCTCCATTATAATTCAGTACTATATTTTTAATAGATTTTTTCACCCATTCTTGAAATTTCACATACTTCATGGTTTAAACTACACAATTTAAAATTCACTTATACGATCTTAAGTTTTTTTTCTTGAGTACTGCTGAACCTGTATTAGTCTCAGGTGTGCAACATAAAGACTCGACTTCTCTGTACTTTATGCTACGCTGTCAGGTGTAGTGACCCTCTGTCACCACTCAACACTATTACAATACTACTGAGTATATTCCCTCTGCTGTACGTTTTTTTCCTGTGACTCATTCCTGAACAGGAAGCCTGTACCTTCCACTCCTTTTCACCCGTTTTGTCCAGCCCCCAGCCCTCTACCCTCTGGCAACCATCAGTTTGTTCCCTGTATTTACAGGATAGAGTCTGCCTTGTGTTATTTTCTTTGCTTGTTTGTTGTTACTCATTCGGTTTGTTTTTTTAGATTCTACATAAAATTTACTCATATACTATTTTGTCTTACTTGCTAATATTCACAACACATCATAGCCTTCTTTTCCTATATAATTAATACATTCATGGATGAAACCATAACTCACGTAACACACACTCCCCTTAATTTACCCACTCTCAGTTGAACTTACCTTCATTTCTCTATTGCCTTCTGACTGAGATCTGGGTTCTTGATGAGCTGAGTACTCATTTCTTCCACTGTACAAATAAGCCATCGCACTCAATCTTTCCATTTGGATGGCTGCCCCAAGGTCTAAATTTGTGGGACGGGAAGGACTGGCAAATCCCTTTGATGACCGTGATTCACGGTCTCAGGCCTACATAGATTTGGGGCCGGAACCCACTGCCCCGTACCTGGCCAGGCCTCCGAGGCAAGGCTCCTCTGCACTGTTATTCTGATAGGGAGTGGGGTATACAGTGGGGTGTACCAATTATCCAAGGAGCACTGGGGTTCGTACCATCAGTGGTGTGAGCCAGCTCCCTACGGACAAGTCTGCAACACAGACCTTCAACGCCCAGGACATCCAAGCGATTCTTCCCTCAGGACTTTCCCCCGCCCACCCCAGCCTTAAATAGATCTCCCGCGATCCTTCGAGATCAGGCGTCTGCTGGGAGGGGAGTTCTCAGCTGCAGCACGTCAAGACTGATTCTGCCATCCTCTGAGCTCCCCTGACAATCCCAGCCCTCCTCTCCTGACCCTCCATTAGCACCTGCATTTCTCCCACACACCTGAGGCCAATAGTGCACCCTGGGGGGGCTCCACGTGTACGTTGCTTGCCTTCCTAGGAAACTCCAAGTTCCACTAGCCCAACCATACCCCAGCGTGGCCCCTGGACGTCCCCACGGTGTTCAAAAGAAAAAAAAATTCATACCTGAATCATGTTCGCCAAAAGCAGTTTTAGTAATAAAGATACATTTGATATCCAGTTGCCTAATTCTTCCTTCTGTTAGGTTGGTTCTAATCTCCAGATAGGTAAAGATAGGGGGGTAAATATTAAATCTTTAAGCATCCCCCCCAGTCCACATCTAACTAAAATACTTTTTACCCCCACACTTGTGGCTTAAAAACTACGTCCAAAATGCTTACATTACTACGTCAATAGCTGACATATAATAAATGTAACTTTTTTCTTTTGCTTATTGCAAAATCTGTGTTCTTTCTCACTGTGCTAAGAAATGACTGTGCTAAGGGAAGAGGATCTGCAAAGTTCTTAATACATACCTGGTATTTAATCAATCTAATTTCTTTTTTTTCCATTCTAGGTACAAAACATAGTTTTTAGTACCAAAAAAAAAACCCAGTTCTGTTTAAAATGGCTGGCTAACCAAGTGTGCTTGAAACTCACATCTTTGTTTTGTTCTCACAATGTTTATCTCCCATGGAAAGCTTTTTGAATCTATTGGCATGCTTTATAACCAGGAGTTCCTTAGTATGAATCATGGTTAATTGTAAGGTGTGGTTGTAAACAATCCTATCAATTAGTTCAACAGCAAGATCCTGTGAGGAGCGGCCATTTGCCTTCTCTGAACATCAGATACACATTTGGGTCCTTTTGCAAGTTCTCACTCCCGCTCGCTTCCACTTTGAATTTCTGTATTTCCAACATTAAAAAGTTGAGAACTGCACTTCTGAGACCCTCTTCAGATAGGCTTCTGGAGTCTAATTAGTTCCCACCAATTAGATAGCTGAACACAATATTTGGAAGGTAAAAATAACTCGGTAGCTTGCTTCCTGCCACTTTGTCTATTGCCGCTACTAAAATGGTTCATGGACATGTTCATTTGGTGCAGGGTTCCACTGTTAATTTTCATGGGTAACAAAGACGGCGATAGCCGGGGCGGTGACAGGATTCAGCCTCCTGGTGGACAGTCGGTGGCTACCTGGGAATCAAGAGGAAGCTGTGGCAGTGGTGGGGTTAGTTTTCAGTCCCTGGACTGGAGCGGTAGTGGGGTCTTAAACTGATCAGTTCCAGTATTGCCCTCAGATTTCACTTTCCCGAGTAACTATAGCATATATTTCTGAGTGTCCTTGGAGGACCAACCTAAAGCTTCGTTCAACTCCTCCATTTATTTTATAATCATTCAATTTTTAATATTAAATGACTTTCTGTTTAAAATTATAGCAGTATTTTCTGATGCCTGAAATGAGCCCTGACTGCTACAGAACTTCTCAAGTTTAATTTTTGAGTCTGTGCTGATTTTGCAGAATTAAAAACTTATTTTCTAAAGCACTTCCATTTTTTATCTATTTTAGCACTACTTTGAAAAGCCTGAAAGGACTATTTTTCATTCAGTACTTTAGATTTGTAAGTGAAATGTCATGGATGGGTCATTATAGCAAGAAATTACCGAATAGTCTTCTATTTCTACTATCACAGGTGTCATAGAATTTGAAGGCAGACATTATTGATGGATATACTAGTTGCGAATAATTTAACAGGCATTAAATATAAAATTAGCAGATAGGGATAGATTTTTATATAACCATATATAATGTTTTAAATGTTAATAACATTAAGTAAATGTTAATAAATGTAACTTCTATCAATTTTTTAAGGGTTACAGGAACCCAAAGACATTCAAATTTCATCAATAAAATAACTTTATTAAAAAGAGACTAGCAGAAAGGTTATTTAGCTTTGGAAAGGATCAGAACCTAACCTTTATAAAAGAGAGAGAATGCTCCTATGTACATATATTTTTTTTCTAGCTGCTACATTTTGGGACCATTCCTGATGCTAACAGAACCAGATGTCAGCTGCTAGAAAAGCAAACCAAAATAATGGAATTTGTAAAACTCTGAGCAAAAAGCAAAACAAGGCAACAGACAATGAAGAGTATGGGTGGGAGGAAGAGGGGAATAAAATTAATCAAAACATGAAATACATCTTTCTACTTAAGAAACTCAAGCATAGGGGCGCCTGGGTAGCGCAGTCGTTAAAGCGTCTGCCTTCGGCTCAGGGCGTGATCCCAGCGTACCGGGATCGAGTCCCACATTGGGCTCCTCCGCTATGAGCCTGCTTCTTCCTCTCCCACTCCCCCTGCTTGTGTTCCCTCTTTCGCTGGCTGTCTCTATCTCTGTCGAATAAATAAATAAAATCTTTAAAAAAAAAAAAAAAAAGAAACTCAAGCATAATTTTATAATTTTGATGAGATCTGAACTTTATCAAAATAGTAGTATGAGTGCTGAAAATGTTGAAATCTGAGATCAGATTTTATATGTAAACCAAGGAAAAGGTAAGTACAATGTAAAACAGACATATTTGCGATTTGCAGCATTAAAGAGGTTTATTCATCAAGCTTTTACAATCATTACTGAGTTTGTTTTTCGTGGAAAGGCTAGAATGTGTCCCACTTGTTATATATTGATTGGTTACTTTTTGTATTTCATTACAATAACATGTTAGGAAATAGATTTCCAACATTTTATATTGTTGGGTAAATTGTAAGCTGCCAGAGCCAGGAGATCTTGTAATACAAATTTCAAGATTCTGCAAATATAGAGACTGTATTTAGGTTTATTTTAGACACAAGATTGCAGGGTCTAGACAGGGTGAAATAGGGTTCTAATGGACAAAAATTTGGGTCTGAGGTAGCCAATCACCTTGTCACTCTTCCAAGACATTTTTCCCACTTACTGGCTTTTAGTGCCCAAGATAGATAGTATTTAGTTTTCAAGTATGGGCTTCAATAAAGAATTAGAGTTGAAAGGGAGCCTTATGGGAGAAGAAAAAGACAAGATAATGGGTGATTTGTACTGCAGGCTTGTTGTACCATTGATTTGACTATATTCTATTTAAAATAGACTCCTTCAACTTCTGCATCAAAATTCAGGTCTATGTTATTCAGTTGCATAAACAGACTTAACAGTTATCATGTAACTTCAATTCAACTTGGCCGCTTTGAAATATTAACGTTAAAGAAAGAAGAAACTAAAGGTATCTGCTTATAAAATGGATTGGCCTAGTGCCGGGAATGACGAGCAATCCCTGTATCGACAGGTGAAAGATTACTCCAAACTTTGCTGTGAAAGAGAGGAGAAGGGCAAGGTGTCCACGCTCAGAGACAAAGATCCTTTGCTCTTCTCTGCTCCCGCTTTTATTGGTGTTTCAGGATAATCACAAATCCTTACCACTGTTTCTCAAGCATGTGATGTGTGACAAGGGCTCTTACTGAAACTGGGAGGATCTGTTTACCCGAAGGATACGATATGCTAATTTGGGCGTGTTCTATTAAACCGAGCCTAAGGGACAATGCCTACGTGTCTTAGATCACAGGGTGACTGTTTGGGCTAGGAAAGTTTGGGGAAGGCAGCTCCCCGGGCATTCCAATGGCAGAGTGGCCACATAGGCCTTGGCAGTCCAAAGCCCTATGCCCTTCTCCGAAAGCTTCCCTGCCCTCAGCGGCCTCTGTGTTACATTTTAGCAAGCCAGCTATTATGACTGGTTTTTATAATTTAATCCTAGATTTCTCATGTATGACTCCGATCAGCTAGATAAATGGCATTGAATAACAGCCCATCATAGGCACAGGGTACCTCAGCGGCACTTGTCAGAGTTTTGCATCCATTCCACCATAAAATGCCCTTCTACTTTTTCTGCAAAGGACATGCTTCCTATATATATTTATATTTTCAATCAAATGCAAGGGTGTTTCCTTTAATCAGGACTCCTGAAAACCAGAAATGAACCAATCGTGAATAAGTCTTATATTTCTCAACCATTGAAAGGGGAAAAAAATGTTGATTTATCCTATCAACAAAATCACAGTAGGGATATCCTATTAGAGAATACAAATATTAAGGACAAATATGTCAGAGCACCTGAAAACAGTTGTGAAGGCCAAGGCATGCCATAATCTATATAATTTTAGTGACTTTTATAATCAGGCTTGGGGCCCAATTTGTATTTGTAGGGCTTGAAGCCCTATTTTAAAATGTGACTCAATACAAATTTTATTTTCAAATTACTGAATCAAATTTGCATATGTATCTTGATTAGTCAATGGAAAGAAGTAATAAAATAAGTTTTCTGGCTCTGCTAGGAAACAGAATATTATGAAAATACTGTGATAAATATTTGCTTGGTGTTCTGCTTATTGGTCTACTCAAAGATTACTTTTTTCCCTGCATGAAGTATGGCAAGAAATAAATAGTCATTATCTTTTATATAATTAGCGGACTCTGCTAAAAAACGACTGTATTCTTGAACTGTCTTTGCCCTAGTCGTGGTCACTGAGCTCATAGGATCTTAGTTAATTTTAACTGTGATTTGGTGTTATTTAGAATATTCTTTTTCATCATACCATGTCTTATCTAGGGTTAACAAGACTATACTCCACATCATTTAGCTGTGGTTAGGTTATTCTAGTTAATGGGTAGAAACAGTCAATAGAATTCCTATGATGAAGGACATCTCTCTAGACATGTAAATCAAAGTTTGAAACATCTTTTTACAGATGTTTTCCTGATTTAAATATAACCTATATTTTCACTTGAAATATATATATTTTTCTCATTTTCAAACTCATTCTTCACTTTAACTTTCTAGTCAGTATCATTCATTTAATGCTGATTGAGTTCCTACTCTGAGCCATATCCTATATACTCTTCCATACCAAACACCCTAGAAATCCTGATGTGCCCTTCGCTGATTACGGGATACTTCCTTCCCAGAGGTAACCATCCTAGCAAATTTTGTAATAATCAGTTTCTCATTTTTCCTTAGTTTCACAATCTGAGTATGTGTTGTTAATTATTGTAGTTCTAGTTAGATTTTATCACATTTTGAAAATGGAATCATAAAGCATTTGTCTTTTGCAACTTGAATATTTTATTCTTTTGCTCAAAATTATGTTTTACATATTTACCCATGTTGAATGGTATACTTGTAGTTCATTTTAATTACTGTTTATTACGTTTTAATATATCACAATTTCTCTATCCTACTGTTGATAAAATTTCAGTATTTCCAACTTTTTCCCATATAAAAATAGTGACAGAACATTTTTGCATGTGTATACATTCTTGTGTATACAAGAGTAACATAATATATATACATACATATACACATATAAATGTTTCAATTATAATATTTCATATTTAATCTTTTTATGTATCTTCTCGCATATACATAGAGCTTTTCTGAAATGGAATTGGTGAGTCACAGGGTATGTGAACCTTTCATTTTTTCAGCAAACTGTATTTTAAGATGTGGTAAAATCAATAGTTTATGTTAGTACCCAATGTTCCACGATCTTGCCAACACTTGATTTTCTTAGGTTTTTAAATTTTTGCCAATCGGGTGGGTATGTAATGCTATCTCATGATGTTTTAATTTGTATTCACCTGATTGCAAATGAGTTGAGTGTCTTCTCATGTTTATTCAATCATATTATGTTTTAAATGCTTTCCTGTTATCCCATTCACAAGTAAGGCTTTTAATCTACTTGGAAATTATTTCTTTTATAATAGGAAGTTTGTGACAGGTTTTATTTTTTTGTACATTTACCCTATTTATTGAAAATTTATTGAAAACTGTCTCGTCCATGTCGATCTACGCCATGATCTCTTTGAGGTAGTCTACATTCATATACATATAGGTCTGTTTCTAGGTCTCCTATTACTTCATTTGCTCAAATTTTCCATCTGTGTGCTAATACAATAGACTTAAATACTCCAACTTTATAGTTGGTAGGCAGCCACACCCAAAATTTGGTTTGCATGTGATACTCATGATGCCACACACAGAAGAGTATATGGAAAGGCTTAGTACTTACAAATGATCTTTCTGAAAAGATCAGCGCAGGCTTCCCAAACAGGCTCATAATTCCTTGAGAGAATGAAAAGAGACTCTGGACTCTGGGAAACAAACTGAGGGTTACAGAAGGGAGCGGGGGAGGGGGACGGGGTAGCCCGGTGATGGGTATGAAGGAGGGCATATGTTGTGATGAGCACTGGGTGTTATACACAACTAATGAATCGTTGAGCACTACATCAAAAACTAATGATGTACTATATGCTAACTGAACATAATAAAAAATATTTAAGTAAAAAAAAAAAAAAGAAAATGAGACTTGGTTAGGGTTTTTACTGAGTTAGGGAGTGAGGCCAGTATACGTGTTCCCACATGAGGGCAGAGGCTTACTTGGCTTGAATCTCCTGCTGTGGCCAAGACTGAGTGCTTTCTTATCATTTTGCCTAGATGTGGGGCAGAATTGGAAGAGGGAAGCTGTCAGCAGTTAAATGTTAAATTATGGAGACAGATTCTTTATTATAATTCATTCCTGATATTTACTGATTACTAGATATGCCATGTTTCATTTAATTGAATTTGAACTTGTTTAAGTCATGATGATGTTCTATGAAGCCTGCAGCCTGAAGTGTGTAGAGTAGGTAAAAGTTCCATTGAATGCTTTGTTCAAGAGCCCAGCATTAGGTATTTCACTGAGAAGTGAAATGAGTGTCTTGTATATGATCAGTAATGTCTGAACCCCAAAAGAGATAGAATGTCTTTCCAAGACCTTGTATTATGGCTTTAGTATATGTAGATGCATGTGGGACCTTGATTTATATTTGGAGTATCTGCAAGGCAAGAGATTCCCAGAGTCTTTACCACAAAGGGGGAAACCTTAGACAAGGATTTGTTTTGCTGCTTTTGGCTAGACCCACACCCAGACTATTTGCAATGTCCCATATGCATAAAGATATGCATATGTGGTCTATTGTTGTTCAGGACATTCAGTGCTAAGATGACTGCATGAAATGTGGTCATTTGTGCTGGCCTAGGGTCCCATCCTTTATCAGGGACATGCTAGGAATGAAAAGCAGCAACTCTACTCAGTTCTATCACAGCAATGATGTTGCACCATAAATGCGTGAACCCCCCTTGTTATTCATTTACTAAATTGCAAAGAGTCACCTGACTGGGCAAGGAATCCTCTGGCAATAGGGTGATTGGAAAAGGACTGAATAGAGGGAAGACCATCTACTCCTGCAGGTGGATATGGTAGAGGGCTTAGGTTTGTCTCCCATCACATGGTAAGGAGGCCTTGGTAGCCATGCTGAGCTTATAATGAGCTGCTTCCATGACCTAACATGTAATAGGCAGCTATGTATAGATAGTCAAAGGCTGACGGTCTATGAGAGTTTCTATCTCCAAGACAGTCCAGTATATGGACTATGATTGCCACTCTAATGGCACATAGCATAAGACAAAGATGGACAGTTTCTTGCATCAGAAAACCATGGGCAAATTATGGCCTCAATGAGAGACTATAGGAGGCATGTGAGGCCGTTATTAAAGCCTCTAGAATGAAGGATTATCTAGGACTCCTTCAAGCACTATCAGAAGTGCCTGTTGTATTTCAATTTGGATAGATCCTAGAGCCTTTTGTTGGACAGTCCCATTGAAAGTTGGGTTCATTTATAAGGTACAGTATAGATAACTTAAGTAAAACATAATTGTGGAATATTTGGCCTCCAGATCCCAAAAAGGCCTAAAAGATATTGTGGGTATTGAAAGGATCGACAGCTGTTTCTTTATGGTGTCAGTTTGCCAAATAATTTTCAGGAACTTAACTAATATAACAGAGGCTTACACAATGTGTGAATCAATGGCTCATCTCCTTTTTTTTCTGAGCTTTTTAGTATATGCATGTTCTGAAGGAATGTGTGAAATGAAACTCCTCAGAAAAGGATCTTATCAAGGTAACGTCTTACCTGTGCTCTTGGAGAAATTTGCATGCATTTAACATCCTGCCTGCAGAGGTGTATTTATGTCCCTACAGAAGTTAAGGCATTTTGCCATAGATACTTCTATTACATCATTATGTTGTATACCTTGAACTTCATAGTGTTGTATGTCAATTAAATCTCAATAAAGCTGGGAAGAAAAAGAAGTTAAGACAAATTATAGTTGAAAGCTGTTGAAATAGGCACTGAATAGAACATACTAGCCAAATCTATAATAGCAAAACATTTATCAACTGCTGATAATTGGTAAAATTGGATGGAATCAGTAATTTCAAATTTCAGAAACATTGGGTAGCGGGGCTTAATGAGGCCCACAGTATCAAGGTTGTGGCAATCTACCATGAGATGGTACTTTTTTTTTTTTTTTTTGTAGGTTTAAGAGCAGGCCAAATTGGACTATTGAATGGAGAAGCTGTGAGGATAATCATGCTTTCTCAAAAAGTTTTGTATAATGAGTTTCAATCCTTGAAGGCTTTGATTTAATTTACATTTGGTCCTATTATTTTAACTAGGGGAGAGAAGACATATTTATGGGGTCCCATTTTGCCAAACCAATTTTTAAGTGACAAAGATTCTATTTAATTTTATTACTTATTGGGTCAGAGCGTCCATTTCTACTATAGGGATTCTATAACCACGGAAAATTTAGGCCACGTAATAGTTCTGATGGTTAACATGAGGTGTACCTTTTTGTCCTCCATTGTACATCTTGTAATTCCTCTAAGGGTATGGGGGTTACCCTATTTAAATACAGTGAAGCCCCTGGATATAATATAATTTAACCCCACTTTTAATTAAAGCCATGAGATTTGCCAATTGGTGCATTTGGCAGGTGCGCATAATCCATGTCGTCATGTCATAGAGGTGCAAAAGCCAATCAGCATCCTATCTTTTTTGCAATATAAATTATTTTAGTAAATTTTGGATTTTGATTGGGTCAAATTGTGGACTTCAGTTTCAGTTGTTTGCTCCCTCCCCTATTAACCAGGTTTATTTCTTTCTCCGCCCCCCCCACCTTTTTTTGTCATTACTAGATCGATTTTGTGGTGGAGGAGGTCCTGTCTAGCCTGTTTATAAGTTACTTCCAGAGGACCTCAAATTAGTATTGTCAGGGTTAGGAGAGTCCCCCACGTCAAGGGTTTCTTCACAGGGTTTAAAGACCCGGGGACAAAGTACAGTTTGAATTAACTCCTTTTCTGGTACCACAGGGGTGTTATGGTTGAGATATGGGTGAGATATGGGTGAGATAGAGGTGAGATGGGTGAGATATGGTTGAGACATGGGTGAGATAGAGGCATGGGCAGCAGCAGCAATGGGTGAGATATGGGTGAGATATGGGTGAGATATGGGTGAGATATGGGTGAGATAGAGGTGAGATGGGTGAGATATGGTTGAGACATGGGTGAGATAGAGGCATGGGCAGCAGCAGCAATAGCAAAGGCAATCTATAGGGTCCTGATAAGCCACCTACCTTTAGGATCATAGACCTCAACAATTCAAATCTTCAAACAGCAACCAATGTTCAAATAGTGTCTACTCTTCCTCCATGTGAGTAATCACCCAATGGGCCTGTATGTAGCACAGGTTATAGTCTTTCTCATGAATGCTCTTGGTTGAGAGGCCAATACTTGGTTGAGACACATAAGCAGTTGATCACAGATTAAGAGTCTATCCCCTGATCCTAATGTCAGCCACAGCTTACAATGGAATAAAGACACATGATACAATCTAAGACACACTTATAAATAGAGGCTGAGACACATGATACAGAGCTACCTTTATGTGGGTCCCAATCCTATACCTCTGTCCTTAAATGCCGACTAATAATTGAACTGACTTAGTTTGGTTAAATCTGTGATAGAGTGCCTGAGTCAGTTTGATCAGCTATAGAAGAATACTATAAACGGGGTAGCTTAAAAAGCAAACATTTCTCACAGTTTGGAACACTGAAGTCTGAGATCAGAATGCCAGCATGGTTGGGCTCTTTGTGAGACTTCTACCTGGTTATGTTTTCACATGGCCTTCCTTCATGCATGCATGCATAGTGAGATCTTCTGTCTCTTCCTCTTTTTATAAGGGTATTAAATCCATCATAAGGGCCCCACCCTCGTGACCTAGTCCAATCCTGATTATCTCCCAAGGTCATACCTCCAAATACAATCACACTGGAGATTGGAGTTTCAACATGTGGATTTTGTGGGTCGCAAACATGCAATTCATATCACAGAGCCATAGAGAACCCAGTGAATGTAGCATAGAGCAACTTAGTTCAAAGTGCAAGCTGGCAGGCAGACAGTAGATCAAAATGTATGCACACCACCAGGCAGCAAAGCCAGGAAGCACCAGAGCAAAAGAACAAAGACTCCTGGTGGTGATTGACATCCTACTCATAGTGCTAATGCTTGTGTCCACCCATAAGAAGCTGTACAGACCCCAGCCAAAAATGTGGTTCTAATGTCAAGACTGATGATATCTGATGAAGAGTAGTTGAAAATATTTACTATCTATCCAATGAGGCAGTCAGAGTTCCCAAGGAGATCAAAAAATGGCTTCAGAAAGTGAGGAAAGCGCTTGTTTGAGGTTTTAATGTGATTGGTCCTTGGGGTCAGGCTAAGGGTTCCTACACTTAGGCAGATATTTCAAAGGTTTGAATCCCCATCTAACACCAAAAGAAGGAATCCCAGACTTTCTTATTAGTCTGATCATTTGTGTGGCTGAGGGGAAGAGGGAAGGATAAAACTTAAAAGCACTCAAAATCAAATAAAATATGGAATACTTTCTTAAGTAAGACATCTTCCCACTTACGTAATTATAAGATGCTTTGCTGGGATTATCTTTGTGTTCATCCTTCTTGGAACTTGTTGGGCCTCTAGACATACACATTCATGTCTTTTATCACATATAGAAAGTTTTTGACTATTATTTGCTCCAATATATTTCCCCCTGCTCTCAGTCTCCTCTCCTCTGGGACCCCATATATTCATATGTTTTTATACTTGATGGTATCCCATAGTCTCTTAGACTCTTCATTTTTCTTCATCCTCCTTTCTTCTCTTCAGAGAAGATAATTTAAATGAAGTTATAATCCAATTTGTTCATTTTTGATTGTTTACTCAAATCTGCTATTTAAAAACCTGTCATGAATTTCTCATTTCAGTTATTGTACTTTTTAGCTCCAGAATTTGTTTGGTTCTTTTTTTATAATTTCTATCCCTTGGTTAGTATTTTTTGGGATGTCATTCTTCTGAAGGTTTCCTTTAGCTCTTTATCCATGATTTCCTTTAGATCTTAGAGCATACTTAAAGTACTTGATGCAAAGTGTTTGTCTAGTAAAACCTATTGTCTGTGCTTCCTCTGGAACAGTTTTTGTTAATCTTTCCTATAAATTGGCCATACTTTCCTGTTCATATGCATGCATCATAATTTTTTGCTGAAAACAGCATTTTTAATATTATAATATTCTAACCCTGCAAATCAGATTATTCTTTCTCAGTGTTCTTTTTGTTGCTTGTTGTGATTGTAGTAGCTTGTTTAGTGACTTTTCTAAACTATTTTGTAGTCTGTAGTCATTGTAATGTTTTGACCCTCAAGTCTGTTTCTTTAGTTTGTGGTCAGCTAGTGTTTTGAAATAGATTTTCTTGAATGCTTGGAACCAAAATTTAGTTTTAAAAAAAAAGTAAAAAAAAAAAAAATCTCTTCTAGTCTTTGCAGATTGGTTCTGTGTTGGAATATCTTTCAATGCTTAGGCCATTTACAAGTCAACCTTAGCCTTCACTTCCTGCTTGTGCTGAACCGAGAGATCTGCCAAAAGTAGGAGTCTTAAGGGTATAATTTTTGAATGCTCATTATTGCTTGATTTTCTTCTGCTTTTCTCATGTTTTTCACCTCTTTGTCTAACTGACCTGCTTTATATTTCAACTCCTTGTGTAAAAAAAAATTTTTTTAATAAAAAAAAGACTATTGCATTTAAATTCACAAAAGATTTTTTTTGTTCTATTCATTATTTTTTTCCTTTCTCATAACACTTTGCTCTTCTTTATGATAATTTTATTTATTATTTCTTTAAGGTATCATTCTACTGCTTATATTTTCTCTTCATTTTCTTTTTTCCTCTTTGCTTGTTGGCCCTGAGCGTTATTTTGTATTCATGAAAGTCTATTAAGGACAAATATTTTATTTTTTAAGAATTAATATTTAATTTATTATGCTATTATTTTAATTTCTTTGTTTTAAATACATTTTATAAATCAATATTAAATTTAGAAGTCTTTGAACAACATATGTTCAATTTCAAAGGAAGTTAATTGTAAACTTTAAATTGCATTTATACATGTCATATTTTTAATTTCTCCTTCTAAATTACTTCAATTGTCTGATTAAAACAAAACCTTCCCGTGCATTTAAATGATTTATAAATCTAATAAAGTAAACTTATGAATATGATTAATCCAACGTTCTCTCAGAGTTTAACACTGAGTATACGCTTAGTAAGATTACATCTCTAAATCAAAAAACTAAATCAATTATTTAATAGTAATTAGAAGACTGTCACTCTAATAGGCCAAACTCTCTTAAAGATTGTAAGTGTATAAAATACCATAAATGTAGATACAAATCCACGTGGCCTAGGAAACTCATTCCATTTTTCCTTTATATACTTTGCCGAATATAAAGCTCAGCAGATTTAAGGCAGCACAATGGAAAACCACAAAGTTCTCCAGGTGCTCCATCTTCCCAACAAGGATATATACCCCCTCGGGAAGCTCCTATTGCTAGTCAATGAGGTGATCCCTACCTTTTTCTAGCTCCCTCATGATTATGCACAGAAAGATAGAAATGGGCCCCCTCTACTGCCTCTCTTACGTACTGTCTTTCTCTCATGGACCCACACAAGCTTTTCTGTGGAATAATGAGAACTCAAAAAATTATATGCACTGTACTACAGAGTTCTGTGCCTGCAAGCTACTCCAATAAACCTTGTTGGCTTTAATAATAATGTCAACACACAATTGCTCTACTAACAGAAATACATACTTACCATGATGTTATATATGAGGAAGACAGTTCTTCCAGTTTATTGAAATAACTTACTATTTTATAGTTTTGTTTTGAGCTTCAAAATTTCAACAGCACGTGGTCTTGGATATTATAAAATAAGCATCCCTTCATTTATTAGGAAATTTTACATTCACGTACGCCAAATTCTATGGTCAGTGCCTATTGAACTTTTATAGGAATAATGAAAGCATATTCTTGTCATAAGGAAAATTATGGTGAAGGCAGACTATAAACATTAAGGAGGTCAATGTCGTCTAAGAAGGAGAATGTAATTTGAGTTGTGGTAATAATATCAGATTATTCTATATTTCTGGTAACCTTGAAAGAGAGGGAGGGTAGAGGTTGCTCAAAATGGTGGAAATACCAGAAGAAAAAATAAGTTGGTAGTAACATATTTGTAAATGTTTTTAGATCTAACTCATTTAAAAACATTGCAACTATAGCAATGTGGAGAGAACTTTGTGAAATTTAAAATAATAGGTTTATTATAGCAAGTCCTTCTGTATTAATAGTAATTAACCATCTGCAGCTTTCATATCACAAGCAGAAACTCATGATAATTCCCTGTTCACTAAGGCATGCAAAAGCTATTATTTACTCATTAGCACATTAGTTTAGTATTGTTCCTTTAATTACCAAATTTTGAGATATAAAGTAATACAAGTTTTCTTTCAATTTAACTTACAAAATATAGAATATGTATTGGCTCATATGCTGCTGCTGAATATATATACCCTGATTGATTATTTTAAAATTTTATGTCTAGAGAGAATTAAATGTTGACTACTTACGTTTCCCTGCTAGGAGAAAATAGATTTTCCATCAATGCTTGGGTGACATCAGACACTACAGAATACACAATAAAAATACATTTATTTCATATCTGAGATGTCTGGCACAGATATTTCTGAAAGGCAGAAGGCATGTAAAATGTAAAAACTCCTGGAAAGGTGCTAAACGCTGTAATCCAACCTGTCATAACTGTATTGCTGTTTAAAGATATTGCCTGAAAAGAACATTTAGAAAACTCTTGGGTCGGTAAATCAAAATGCTTCACTTTTCTCAGTAGCCAATCAAACCAATATAATTTCACTCCTAAATATAGTGCTGTGTACATAGAAGTGGGGGTGTGGGAGCTGAATTTTTCCGATTTTTATTTATTTTTACTTCTTCCTTTAGAAAATTTACTTTTCTATTAGATAAAAAGAATAGGGAAGACATGTTTAAGGATGTCACCCAGCTCAATTTAAAAATTCATAGCTATTTAAAAAAAAAAAACTGCACAATTTGTAGGGCCCAGTACAATATAAAAATGCAGGACTCCTTCTTCAAAGTGATTAAGAATTTCAAGATGGCATCAATCCAATTGCAGGGTCTTCCTTAGCTTGGAGACCATTGTGAATGCACAAATCACATGCCCTATTTGTATACAAATAGAATTTTATGGATTATGCAGTTTAATATTCTCAATTTACAAATGAGAAAGTATAAACTCAAAGAGGTTAATGGCTAACCCATGATTACAGAAGATATAAAGATATGAAATATCCTAGGTTCCAACCTTCAAAATAAATCTGGTATTGCTTTTTCTTAAAATACCTGTGAACACATCTCAACTGTTAAATAAATTTTATAAGTAGAGACAGAATAGGAAACAAAACCAAAGTGTTTTCAAAGATTATTGATATCTAAAACATATAATAACATTGTTAACTATTCACCTAATGGATAGTATGGTAGTTGGACAACATCATGAATGTGCTTAATGCCAATGAAATGTAAACTCAAAAATGGTTAAAATGATAAATTTTATGTTCTGTAAATTTTGCCACAATTGAAAAAAAAAAAAGTCCGTGTAATGGTTAAATTTATGTGTCAGCCTGAGTAGGCTCAGGAATGCCTGGATAACTGGTAAAACATTTTTCTGGTTGTGTCTGTGGGGGTGTTTTTGAAAGAGATTAGCATTTGAATTGGTAGACTGAGTAAAGAAGACTGCCCTCACCAATGCAGGTGGGCATCAATCAATCTGTTGGTCTGAATAAAACAAAATGGTGGAGGAAGGTCACATTTGCTCTCCTGAGCTGAAATACTGATTCTCTCCCGCCCTTAAGCAGGTACTCTTGCTTCTCAGGTCTTTGGACTCCAACTAGGATTTATACCATTGACTGCCCTGGTTTTCAGACCTTTGAGTGTGGGCTAAAACTACACCACCAGTTTCCTGGATCTCTGGCTTAAGGATGGCAGTTTGTGAAACCTCCATAATCACGTGAGCCAATCCCTCATAAAAACTCTCTTTCTTTATCTCTCTATATATCCTATTGGTTCTGGGTTTTTTTTTTTTTTTTTTTGAGGATCTTCTGAGATCTATTTATGATAATAATGATCATGATGATGATGATATCAACTTTCAAGACCATTTAACCCACCATTTTAGTCTTAAAAGACTCTCTATCACTTCCTCATTTCTGTTTGGTGGTCATAACAAGTAAAGCATACTTACCTAAACTATATGAACTTTCCTTTCTCCATGTCTTTGCTTGATCTGTCTTTCAGACTGAAATACTTCTCCTTTCCGACATACCCTCTTTATTCCTGACTCAGGAAGCCAACATTTCCCCCTCTTTACAAATACACACTCTCTTATTTCAGCTTTTGAAGTCCAGCTTATGCATCAAAAACCATGCTAAAGGTAATTTCCAAGAAGTGTTCCTTATGTTCAACAATAAACAAATATTCAATTTCTTCATAATTTCATTGTTTTTCTCTTAGTCTGCAATGAATTACAATTAGTTATATACATATCTGTCTCATTACCTCAAATTGCCTTGAAGTCAGAAAACTCAGCAAATATTTTATAATACTATTTGCCTTTGATTCACCATAATAAACAAGATTTTTTTTAAAAGCACTCTATCCTTGCCTTACCTTCTAAAACTTAAATGATAAACTGTACTTCTCATGAACTTACAGAGCTTTAACTCATACGAACATACAAATCATCTATTTATTTAATATTGGAAAACATCAGAATTTCACATATACTTTCTAAAGTTACAGAATTAGAGAAAACAAAGTATCAAGTCTTTTCTCCATGTGTATGCACTATGAATACCACACTTTTCTATGGGTCTTAGATTTCGGTCAGAATATTTGTTAAGTGCTAGAGAGAGATTGAAGTGTTCTTTACTAGCTTCAAGTTAGAATTAGTTCTAATAACTTTTCTATGAACTTGAGTGCAAAATTCAGAGAGGCATTGTTCCAATGCATCCTTTTGCAAACAGATGTTGCTTTATGCTTGTAATCCCACTACACAAATGAGCATAGCATTATTACAACATGCCAGCCTGGTCTTTCCTTTTAATTCTTTTGGAAAATTGGGTATGTTCTATTAAGCCTGAAGAAAAAACTGTATAACTCCCCCTGAACTAATTCCATAATAATAAAATTCCCGCTTGATTACATTCCAATTGAGATCTATTTCACTAAGACCATAAATACTAAGCTTAAGAGACCAAGTTAAAATAGTTTTCTCATTAAACCATATACAATATTGACTGATAAAAAAAAAAAAAAAAAGAAAACTTGACATCAAGGCCACTTAGTCCTACTTTGGTAAGATTTTGAAGAAATATAGGTTTCCTGTTTTAAATGATTTACATTATTTCCTAATTTTAGCAACTGGTGACTAAGAATTAATTGACTTTTACAAAGTCCTTCAGGAGTATTAATTTAACTTAGTGCAATTCCAAGTTAATGAAGTATGAGCAGTATGCATCTCATTTTTAATTTATATTTAGTCCTTAAAACTAAAATAATTTTAATTAACATTTTTCTGGAAATGAAACTTAGTTGCTTTTGACTTACTAAAGTCTGATACAGATTCCAATCTAATATTAAAAATTAGTCATTCTCACAGGGAAGAAATATTTTATAGATTTAATCTAGGATTTGGGAAAGTAAAATAATTTAGAATTAGAAACTCTTGATGTGTGTATATTTAAATAGCTTTATTTTGTGATTATTATACATATAAATGAATGCTTATTTCTATAAGAATAATATTATACCCAAAAATATAAAGTGAAGGAAAAAATTAACCCCAAATATTCCATTTTTAGAAAATATTTTTAGTACTTAAACATTATTATGTCCTTTGAGTATGATGTGTGAATGTGTACTAGAATTTCTAAGGACTGAAAAAGGTCAAAAATCTCCTATTACAATTGGAAAGCTGTCCATTTACAGCTGTAATTGAGTTGAAATTTGAATTAAAAATGGTAATGGTTTGTATTTTCAAGTATTAAAACATGACTAGCATATCTTTATTGTGATAGGCATAATGGAGTACTGGTCAAGATTATAGTCAATACATCTCAGATCTTTATGTTAAAGAGGAATTCTTAATTTTTTTAAAAGACTTTTTAAAGATTTTATTTATTTATTTGACAGAGAGAGAGAGAGAGCACAAGGAGGGGCAGACCGAGAGGAAAAAGCAGACTCCCCGCTGAGGGGGGGAGCCTGATGCGGGACTCAATCCCAGCACCCCGGGATCATGACCTGAGCTGAAGGCAGACACTTAACTGACTGAGCCAGGCACCCCTAAAATGTTTTTTTAAAGTAATCTCTATGCCCAACATGGGCTTAAATTCATGACCTCAAGATCAAGAGTTGCATGCTCTATCAACTGAACCAGCTGGGCACCCCGAACTTTGAATTTTTTTAATTCCTTTCATTTTTAATTATTTATTGAGGTAGAGTTGACAATGTTACTAACTTCAGGTGTACAACATAGTGATTCTACACCTCTATACATTATACTACGCTCACCACAAGTGTAGCTACCATCCGTTACTATACAACACTATTATAATATCATTGACTATTCCCTATAATGCACCTTTTATTCCCATGACTTATTCATTCCATAACCGAAAGACAATATCTCCTACTCCCCTTCACCCATTTTGCCCATCCCACCCCACTCCTCCCCACTAGAAACCATCAGTTAGTTCTTTGTATTTATGGGTCTGTTTCTGTTTTTTGTTTGCTTGTTTATTTGTTTTATTTTCTTTTTTAGATTCCACATACAAGTGAAATCATATGATATTTGTCTTTCTCTATCAGACTTATTTCACTTAGCATATTACTCCCTAGGTCCACCCATGTTGTCACAAACAGCAAGATCTCAATCTTTTTTATGGCTAAATAATATTCCAGTGTGTGTGTGTGTGTGTGTGTGTGTGTGTGTGTGTGTTTTCTTTATCCATTCATCAATCAACGGGCACTTGGGTTTCTTCCATATCTGGGCTATTGTAAATAATGCTGCGATAAACATAGTGCATATATCATTTCAAATTAGGATTTTCATTTTCTTTGGGTAAATTAGTACTGGAATTATTGGATTATATGATATTTCTATTTTTAATTTTTTGAGGAACATCCATACCGTTTTTCATAGTGGCTACACTAATTTACATTCCCATCAACAGTGCGCAAGGGTTCTTTTTTCTCCACATTCTCACCAACGCTTGTTATTTATTGTCTTTTTGATTCTAGCCATTCTGAGCTGTGTAAGGTAAAATCGCATTGTGGTTTTGTTTTGTATTTCTCTGATGATGAGTGATGTTGACCATTTTTTCATGTGTCTGTTGGCTATCTGTATGTCTTCTTTGGAGAAATGATTATTCATGTCTTCTGCCCATTTTTAATTGGATTATTTTATTTTTTTGGTATTAAGTTGTATAAATTCTTCATATATTTTTGATATCGACTCTTATCAGATATGTCATTTGCATATATCTTCTCCCATGCAGTAGGTTGTCTCTGTTTCATTAATGATTTCCTTTCTTGTTCACAAGTTCTTTGGGGTGCCTGGATAGCTCATTCAGTTGGTTAAACATCTGACTCTATCTCAGCTCAGGTCTTGATCTCAAGGTCATGAATTTGGGCCCCACATTGGGCTTTCTGCTGGGTATGGAGCTACTTTAAAAAAAAAAGATTTTTTGATTTTGGTGTATTCCCAATAGTTTATTTTTGCTTTTCTTCCCCTTCTGAGGAGATATGTCTAGAAGAATGTTGTTAAGGCCAATGTCAAAGACATTACTGCCTACATTTTTTTTCCTAGGGGTTTTATAGCTTTAGGTCTCACATTATGTTTTCAACCCATTCTGAGTTTATTTCTGTGTATGATGTAAACAAATGGTCTAGTTTTATTCTTTTGCATAGCTGTCTAGTTTTCACAGCACTGTTTATTGAAGAGACTTTCTTTCCTCCATTGTAAATTCTTGCCTCCCTTGTCATAGATTAATTGACCAAATAAGCTTGGGTTTATCTCTGGGCTCTCTATTTGTTCCATTGAAAAGATAAACATTTGAGTAAACAATTTGGTAACTACTGGATAGCCAGTTGGAAAAACAAATTTTGATCCATATATTATATACCAAGAATTTCACATAGAGCCAAAAAAAGTAAAATAAATAAATACATAAAATCATACAATTATTAAAAGAAAATATGGACAGCTTCCTTTAAAACCTGAAAGTAGATATGGTCTCTCTAGGCCTCAAAGGCCAGAAGCCATTAAGAGAAAAATAAAACTAATTTGACTAGCTAAAATCAAAATTTCTATTTTGCAAAAGCATGAAATATTAATATATCAAAAGATATATGACTAACCTGGTGACAATGTTTGCTCGTTTTTTCATAGACAAAGAGCTAGAAATGCAGAACAAAATAGCCCAATACAAAAATACATAACGGACGTTTTCAGAAATTCATTGAAAGAAATACAAATGATATTAAATATATGGGAAGTTGCTCAAACTCAGTCATAATATGAGAAATACAAATTAAAAGTACTAAGATAACATTTCTCAACTATTCAATTGAGAAAAACCCAAACATAAAGAAATCCCTTAAATAGAAAAGAATTCCCCAAATGGTTAAAGCTAACTATGCATCAAATTAGAAACTAAACCAGAGAAAGTATTCTTTGCAAATAAGGCAGTATAATAATTATTTATATTTAGTAAGATATATTGTAAACACAAATTCTTCAAAGTTTTTAATATTTAAACTTCTAGTATATTTTAGTTTATTGATATGCAGGAATTGATGTTTTATACATTGTAGCAGAGAATAAATAAGTTAATACTATCAATATCTTCAAAAGATAAAAAATAAAATTAGAAAATTAAAGTAGTTATGCTGTATGCTGGAAATATTATAAACTTATGATATATATTTTTTCTTTCTCTGAACTTTGAAACCACATTACATTGCAATTAGTACCTCAAAAGACACATTTTGCACTTCAAAACCATTTATAGCTAGAAATAGGTAGGTTTTGGTAAGGAAAAGAATAGGAGATTGGGATATCTTATTGTGACAGAAAACAAGGAACCTTTGAAAGGCTATGACAAAAGGACTGGTGAGCCAAGTTCAAAGAACCCAGAGTGGAAAACGCTGTGACAATTTGAGCATCAAAAGAACAAAAACTGCAGTTGAAACACTTTAAATCTGTGAATATCCAGAAATTAAAAAAGATACTTTGAAAGGAAAAACCAGGAAAATATCTTTCTCACCACCCAAGATGGTATATAATGAAATTTTTACTTTGAAAAATGGAAAAGGGAAAAATAATTAATATAGTCTGCCTTTGCAGTAGAAATTAGGCTTTATAGCAACCAAATATTCTAGACTATTAAGGGAAAACAGACATAGAAAAATAGCTAGCTAATAAATGTGCAAGAAACAGCAAAATTAGGAAATCATCAATATACATCTCTAATAAAAGGATTCATCCATTCAAGTTTTATGAATAGGAACTAAAATCATTAGGAGAATGGTTCATGTGGAACTGGGTGCTCATATGAAAAACTTAACAACAAAGGAAGGATTATGTGGACCCTACCTGGAATCACTGATTAATCCTTAGTATTATTGGTGGTAAAACAATGAGATAGAATGAATATCCTCATGTATACTATACAATGTGAACTATACAACATCATTAATTATTTAATGTTATCAAAATAATTTTACTTGAATTTTACCAACTCTTAGATATAATTTCCTCCTTCAAGAAATAGTAGGATTTTAGAGGATAAGCTAAATGACCCCAGGAGGAAAGTATCACATAAATAAAATTGGGACATTCTATAAGGCGGGTCTCCATAGCAAATAGGGCCATTAATAAAGAACTTTTATAAATCAAAAGAGACCTAAAGGATATATCAACCAGGCACAATGTACGCTGCTGAACTGGCTAAATGTACTATAAGGGACATTTTGGAGATAACTAGAAAAATGAACTAACTTCTAGATGATACTAAGGAATTATTGTTAATTAGGTGTGATTGTATCACTTTGCCTAAGAAGGAAACGGTTCTATGTTTTGGAAAATAAACGCTAAAATATCTAGGATAATATGATATTTGCAACGACTTTAAAATACTTAAGGAAAATAATAATAATAATGCTGGTGAAGCCAGACTGTTTTCAAATTGTGACCTTGGCACTTTGTACCTGTGTGGCCTTAGGTATGTTGTTGAAAAATTCTGTTACTGTTATCCTCATCTTTGAAATGGGGATGATAATAATACTCCCTATTTCAAGCTTATTTTGATTAAGTAATTTCATAAATGTAAAATATTGAAAAAGAGGGACTGATCCATAGGAAGCAATATATAACTATTGGCTATTAGAGAATGTTATAGCACTCATGGTACTGAAGAAAGGGTTTTTTAAATTTTTTTATTTATTTATTTGAAACAAAAAGAGAGACAGTGAGAGAAAGAAAGAGCGCGGGGAAGAGCAGAGGCCGAGGGAGAAGCAGGCTCCCTGCTGAGTGGGGAGCCCGATGTGGGAGTGGATCCCAGGACCCTGACATCATGACCTGAGCCGAAGTTAGACGCTTAACTGACTGAGCTACCCAGGCGCCCCAAAGAAAGGATTTTTGTCTCTAAGTTTGCCATGTATCTATTTACTGATAATAAGATGAATAAATTGTTATTGACCCATTTCACACATACCTAGGCAATAAATAAGTTCTGGCTTAGAACATAGGATTGGGTGCTTTAAATTCTCTTATAAGCCATTATCTGCTGGTATGGTTAGAAAGGAGAGAATGCCATCTATCAACAGGGATTTCCTGTCTACTCAATTTATAAATTACTATAAACATCTACAATGGATTCAGCACTACCACATAGAGGCCTATATTTTTTTGTGGGGTTCAAAGATTGAATTTTCTATTTTTTTCTTCTTCTTTTTTTTTTAGGGGTAAACCATCAATGCAGTGAGAAATCAGCTTAAAGAATGGTCCTTTAAACCATAAACTTTTGGGTTGCTGTATCAGTATATAACTTCTTTACTCAGTGGTCTTTACTACTGCTAGATCATGCTTTACATAGCCATGTGGTTTTCCATCTTTGCTATCAAAGGAAAGAAAATGTTGATATGCAATTGTTCTTTGAATGATTGTTAAACATGTTGAAAGCAATCTATGGGATGGACACATTCTATTCTTCTCTCTAATTTGTATAATCTGTAGTTCTACTCTGTCCATATCAGAACGGTAATGCTTTTCTTATTTTCTTTTATGAATTTCCCCCAATTTTCATGGCTTTATCCAGAAGAGAATGGATATGTTGCACTCCACAGTTCTGCTATTCATTTTGTTCCAAATTATTTAATATGTGCATATTAAATATTTAAAACATAAAGTTTGGACTCTTTCCACTGGTTAATGACATTTTTCTTTACAATTTATTTATCTATGTATTTATTTATTTGCTTTTTATTTTGGACAGTGTATAACACAGTAGTTTTACTCTGGTTTGTTTTTTAACTTAACCTTATGCCACCATTTTTTTCTAGTAATGATCTGATCTAGTAGAGATCTTTAGATCAATAATCTAAAATTTTGCCCTTATCATCTTTGGAATATCCACAAAAAGAAAAGCTTAAGTAAACCAATGGTATGACAATCTTGATTGGTCATCTTCTATAAAGAGTATCTAAATGCTACAGTCATTACCAAGATTTAAGAGCCAACCAGGAGTGATATTAACAAGATGACAGAATAGGAAGTCCAGGTTTTTGTTTCCCCAAAGAAATACTTATTTAACAATATACAAACCAAAATGCCTTTAAGAGAATTCCAGAATTGAGGTAAGAAGGTATAGCACTCTAGGCAAGCACAAATCAAGAAAACTACATTGAAATGTGTAAGTAAAGCAATTTCATTTTACTCACATCAGCCCCTCCCCCAAGCCAGCACAGTTCAGTGCCAGGAGGGAGCACCCAGGTCTTCACTTCTTGCTTGGGAGGAAAGAGAAGAGTAGAGTATGCATCCTGTATCTGGGCTTTTTAGAGGGCTGCCTGAGGAACTGAATTATGTCTTGCCCAACTCTGAGTGCTGATGGAACTGGCATAGTTTGGATATCTGAGGACTGCTGAGAAAAAAAGAAGAATGAGGGCAGCTTGCTGTAGCCAGCAAGGCTTGGCACAATCAAGATAAGGAGCACAACTTGAAGCTTCTCCCTGGGAGGTTAGGGGGAGGGAGGTGAGGCATGCATCCAGCTTCTGGCTCTTCAGAGGGTTGCCTGAGGGACTGGCATCTCTCTTACCTAATTCAGAGTATTGATGACAAGTCAATATATTTTGGATGCCTGATGGCTGTTGAAACAAATGACAGTGTGGAGTCTTGCTGCTGTTGAATGAGAGAACTTTCGCTGATGAGCAGACACCAGCAGGAACAAGAGATTATAAATTCCTGAAAGTAGAACCCACAAGCCTTTCTAATTGAGAACTTGTATGCACAGGCCAAGAGAAGTTGCACCCTGCACCACCCCCCACCTCCAAGAAAGAATGTGAGAGGCCTCAAAAATCTCTAGGTAGGCTGATTGGTGAGAGTCTTCCTCTGTACAAAGCCAATCCATAAAGACTAGGAAACGTTTTTTGTTTTTTAATCAAATGAATGTAACCCAATATGAAATTATGAGACACATGAGGAAACAGGGAAATAAGGCCCAAATAAAAGGAACAACAATGATGACAACAAATCCAGAAACTGATCCTAAAGAAATGGAGGTATATGAATTATCTGACAAAGAATTAAACATTAAAAGATGTTCAGCTAACTCAACGATGCAGAAACAAAATGAGAGTATAAGCAAAGAGATAGAAAATATAAAAAATAAACCGACCAGAAATTTTGGCAAAAAGGAATATATTAACTAAAGTAAAAAATGTACTAAAGGAGTTCAACAGCAGACTTGTTGAAGCGGAAGATAGAATCATCAAGTTAAAAGACAGGTTGTTTTAGGGGCGCCTGGGTGGCTCAGTCGTTGGGCATCTGGCCTTCGGCTCAGGGCATGATCCCGGCGTTCTGGGATCGAGCCCCGCATCAGGTTCCTCTGCTGGGAGCCTGCTTCTTCCTCTCCCACTCCCCCTGCTTGTGTTCCCTCTCTCTCTGGCTGTCTCACTCTGTCAAAAAATAAATAAAAAATCTTTAAAAAAAAAAAAAAGGCAGGTTATTTTAAATTTTCCAGTCCAAGTAACAAAAATAAAAAGAATAGAAAAGAATGAAAAAGGCCTAAGGACGTTATAGGACACCATTCAATGGACCCATACCTATATTACGGGAGTTCCAGAAGGAGAAGAGAGAAAGGGCAGAAGCTTACTTAAAATGATAATGGTCATAAAGTTCCCAATCTGGAGATGAAAATGGACATCCAGACTGAAGACCAATCGATTCCAACCAGGACGATTGCAAAGAAATCTACTGTGAGACATATTAAAATCAAGTTGTCAAAAGTCAAAGAAAAAGAAGAGAATTTTGAAAGCAGCAAAAGAAAAGTGCCTTGTCACATACAATGGAAGCCTAAGACTATACGCAGGTTTCTCAGCAGCAGCCTTAAAGGCTAGAAAGGAAAAAGATGATACATTCAAAGTGCTGAAAGAAAAAATCTGCCAAGAAAACTATATCTGGAAGAACTACATTTCTAAAATGAAGGTGAAATAAAGACTATAGACAAAAATTGAGAATTCACGACTTGCTTTACAAGAAATGCTAAAAGGAGTTCTGCAAGTTGAAAAAAAAACATTAAAAAAGAAAAACAAAAGCACGTGAAAATACAAAACTTGTTGGTAAAGTTAATATAGAGACAAATACAAATTACTATATTGTAATGATGTTGTGTAATATACTTTTAAATCTGGTATAGTAGTTAAAAGGCAAAAGTATAAAAAAACCTTTAACAATATGTTCATAGATACACAATATATAGACAGAATTTGACCAACAACATAAAGTATATTCGGAGGAGTGAAAGGTAGAGTATTTGTACATGATCACAGTTAAGTTGCTATCAACTTACAAAAGATTGTCATAACTATAAGATGTTTGCCCAATGTGGGGCTTGAATTCACCACCCTGAATTTAAAACCTGAGCTGAGATCAAAAGTCAGACACTTAACCGACTGAGCCACCCAGGTACCCCTATAAGATGTTTTTTTTAAGCCCCATGGTAACTCCAAAGAAAATACCTATTGAAGATACACAAAGAAAAAGAGAGAGGAATTAAAACAAGTAAGCAAGCAAGCAAGCGGGAGGGAGGGGAAGGAAGGGAGGGAAGGGAGGGAGGGAGGGAGAGGGAGAGGGAGAGGGAGAGGGAGAGGGAGAAAAAGAAAGAAAGAAAGAAAGAAAGAAAGAAAGAAAGAAAGAAAGAAAGAAAGAAAGAGAAGGAAGGAAGGAAGGAAGGAAGGAAGGAAGGAAGGAAGGAAGGAAGGAAGAGAGAGAGAGAGAGAGAAAGAGAGAAAGAGAAAAAGAGAAAAAGAGAAAAGAAAAGAAAGGGGGGGGCGCCTGGGTGGCACAGCGGTTAAGCGTCTGCCTTTGGCTCAGGGCGTGATCCCAGTGTTATGGGATCGAGCCCCACATCAGGCTCCTCCGCTATGAGCCTGCTTCTTCCTCTCCCACTCCCCCTGCTTGTGTTCCTTCTTTCACTGGCTGTCTCTATCTCTGTCGCATAAATAAATAAAATCTTAAAAAAAAAAAAAAGGAAAAGAAAGAGGGACAAAAGAGCTATAGAAAAGATTTATAAAATTTAGCAAAATGGCACTAGTGAGTTTTTACCTACCAATGTAAATGGCTTAAATGCCCCAATCAAAAGAGATAGAATGGCTAAATGGATTTAAAATATAAGGTCCAACTGTATGCTATCTACAAATGTCTCACTTGGGATTTAAGGACACACACAGGCTGAAAGTGAAAGGATAGGAAAAGATATTCCATGCAAATGGTGACCAAAAGAAAGTATGGGTAACTATATTTATACCAGACAAATAGACTTTATCAAAAACTGCCAAAAAAAAGAGAAAGATCACTACATAACTATAAAAAGATCAATTTAATAGGAATATTTAACCAGTATAAATATATATGCACCCTATATCACAGCACCCAAATATATGAAGCAAGCATTGACATAACTGAAGAGAGAAATAGATTGCCGCACAATAATAGTAAGATTTTAATACTTCCCTTTTAATAATGAGTAGAACAGGGGCGCCTGGGTGGCACAGCGGTTAAGCGTCTGCCTTCGGCTCAGGGCGTGATCCCGGCGTTCTGGGATCGAGCCCCACATCGGGCTCCTCCGCTATGAGCCTGCTTCTTCCTCTCCCACTCCCCCTGCTTGTGTTCCCTCTCTCGCTGGCTGTCTCTATCTCTGTCGAATAAATAAATAAAATCTTTAAAAAAAAAATAATGAGTAGAACGTTCATAGAGATAATCAATAAGGAAGCAGCAGATTTAAACAACACTACAGATTGCACGGACTTAACAGACATACAGATTATTCTACTACAGCAACAGAATATTCTTCTGAAGCACACATGGAACATTTTCCAGTAGATCATATAAATCACAAAACAACTCTTAAACATTCTAAAAGATTCAAATTATACCAAGTATATTTTCCAAAAACAACTGAAGGAGATACAAAATTATTGGCAGAAGGAAAACTAGAAAATTCACAAATGTGGAAATTAAACAAAATCCCCTTGAACAAACAAAATAAATTCAAAGGGAAAGCAGAAAATATCTCAAGGCAAACAAAAACAAAACAACATACCAAAACTTATGAGATACGACAAAAGCAGTACAAGAGGGAGATTTATAGGGATAAGCTCCTATATTTTAAAAAAGGAAGATCTCAAACACACACACACACACACAAAACCTAAAAAAAATTGGCAGAAGGACGTAACAAAGATTAGAGAAGAAACAACAAAGTAGAAAAGAGAAAACAATAGAAAAAATTCCACAAGACTAAGAGCTGTGTTTTGAAAAAATCAACAAAATAGAGAAAATATTAGCTAGACTAAGAAAAAAGAGAGAAGATGGAAATAAAATCATAAATGAAAGAGAAGACATTACAAATGATGCCACAGAATAAAAAAGGATTATGAGACTACTGCTAACAATTACCCACCAACAAAGGATAACCCATAAAAAATGGATACATTCCTAGAAACATATAACCTACCAAGACAGAATCACAAAGAACTAGAAAATCTAAACACACCAATAATGAATAAAGAGACTGAAGCAGTGATCAAAAATCTTTCAACAAAGAAAACCCCAGAACCAGAGGGCTCCCATAGGTGAATTCTACCAAGCATTTAAAGAAGAATTAATACCAATCCTTCTAAAACATTTCCAAAAGGACTGAAGAGGATGGAACACTTCCAAACTCATTCTATGAGGCCAACATTACTTTGATATCAAAGTCAGGAAAACTACAGGCTATTATCTCTGAGGAATATAGATACAAAAATCTTCAACAAAATACTAGCAAGCCAAATTTAACAGCATATGAAAGGATCATATACCATGATCAAGTGAGATGTATCTGTGGGAGGCAAGGTCTTTCAATGTATGAAAATAAATCATCGTGATAGACCAAATTAATAGAATGAAGGATAGAAATCAAGTGATCATATCAATAGGCTGCCTGGGTGGCTCCGTCGGTCTGCTTTCAGCTCAGGTCATGATCCCAGGGTCCTGGAATGGAGCCCGCATTGGGCTCCCTGCTCTGCGGAGAAACTGCTTCTCCCTCTCCCTCTGCCTGCTGCTCTCCCTGCTTGTGTTCTCTGTCAAATTAATTAATTAATTAATTAATTAAATCTTTTTTAAAATTATCATGTCAATAGATACAGGAAAGAAAAATTGATGACACGTGGGCAAAAGATAGTTTCTTCAACAGTAGCATTGGGAAAACTGGATATCTTCTGGCAAAAGAATTGAATTAGACCCCTGTCTTATACCACACACAAAACAATCAACACAAAGTATATTAAAGACTTAAATGTAAGACCCAAAATACAAAATCTCAGACAATACATAGGCTTAAGTCTGAATAACATCAGTGTTAAGAATGATTTCTGGATATGACGCTAAAAGCATAGGCGACAAAAGCATAGATAAGTAGAACTACGTCGAACTAAATCTGTACAGCAAAGGAAATAACAGAGTATTAAAGGCAACCTATGGAATGTGAGAAAATATTTGCAAACCTATGTCTGATAAAGAGTTAATATCCAAAAAATATAAGGAACTCCTATAATTCCATAGCAAACAAAACAAAACAAAACAAAAAACCCATATAATAAAAACATAACTTAAAGATGGGCAAAGGTCTTCAATAGACCTTACTCCACAGAAGACATCTAAATAGCCAGTAGATATTTGGAAAGGAAGTCAAAATCACCAACCATACGTGAGATTGAAACCACAATGAAGTATCATCTCACATCTGTTAGGATGGATATTGTTTTTTAAAAAACACACACAAAGAAAATAACAAATCTTGATGAGGATGTACAGAAATCAGAATTCTTATGCACTGTAAGTAAGAATGGAAAATAGTACAGTCACTATAGAGAACTGTATGAAAGTTACTCAAAAATTGAAAATAGAACTGCCATATGATCCAACAATTTCCCTTTTGTGTATTTATTCAAAAGAGTTGAAATCAGGTTCTCAAAGAGATATTGGCATTTCATGTTTATTGCAACATTATTTGCATTCGCCAAGAGAAGGAAACAATTGTCCATCAAGGAATAAAGAGATAAAAAAAAAAAAGAAAGTGATATATACATACAATGGAATATTATTGAGCCATAAAAATGAAGACTGTTCTATCCTATGCTACACCATGGATGAACCTTGAGGCAATTATGCTAAGTGAAGTAAGGGAGTCATAGGATTAACACTGCAAAATCTCCCTCGTATTAGGTGTATAAATTATTCAAACTCTTAGAAGCATAAAGTAGAATACTAGTTGCAAGGCACTGGGTTGGGGAGGGGGAAATGGGGGTTACTATTTGACAGATACAGAATTTTAGTCATGCACTTTGAGGAAGTTACAGAGACATGCTGTACAACATTGTGCTTAGAGTTAACAACACTGTACAGTACATTTAAAAATTGTTAACAGGGTAGATCTCATGTTATATGGGGTTTTTCTTTCAACCACAATAAATAAAAGAGCTAAACAGAAAAGTGTTGGTCATGATAAGTTGCTTTCTTTTTCAGTTTCCTTCTGTTCACTTGCAAAACAGAACTTCAGGCTCAATGCCTTTGTAAATTTACAATTTGCTAAATTATTCAAATGTAGGACTAAAATGAGCTAGGTTCCAAGAAATAATAAACAGTAGATCCAAGCTATTACATTTTTTAAAATTGGGCTCCTTCAACATATGCCTATTTCTATGCAAATACTGATAACATTATTTAACTGAACAAATGTCAGAAGGCCTCCCCCCCCAAATTTTTTTCTAATGCCTCAATATAATATCAAGAAAAAGAAAATTAAAATGAAATTAATATATTCAAACACTTGGTATATTTGGGGCACTGTGGTTTAATCTATCTATGTATCATACTTTTAATTCTCAAGTGCCTTACTCTTTTGGGTGCTTATCATTGAAAACATGAGCAATCATGTGAACTCTTCTGCAAGTTTTATGTAGGTTTTAAATAAAGGACTACCGAAAAGGCCTGCCCATTTTCTACTGAAAAATACGCATGTTTGGTATAAAGTTCCCCAAGGAAATGGAGCTGGTATGCCTTTTTACATTTCTCAGCATCTAAAAATGTGGGCAACGAACAAACATTCAATATGCTTGTAAAATCAAATATTAAGTGCTGCACTAGAATGAAATAGAGCAGGGAAGCAGGGAGCGAAGGGGGAGGAGGGAGGAAGAATCTGAAAAGAACAGGAAATGTAAATATACATTCAGTAAATTCGGATCAACATGTGAATCCCATATTTGCCCTGAAACTTAAGTAGTGTCCCTTTTTACCATGGCTGATCCAGAATTCACTGGAGAATTTAATATCAGACATTTACCTCTTAAAAATTCTTAAGTATAGATAGCTTTATTTAAAAAACCCTGAAGAGCATAATTCCGGAATAACTACAGAATCAAACATATGCTATAATAAGCCTTGTCATTAACCTTGTATTAAAGGAATCAACACAGGGCGCCTGGGTGGCTCAGTCATTAGTCATCTGCCTTCGGCCCAGGGCATGATCCCGGCGTTCTGGGATCGAGCCCCACATCAGGCTCCTCCGCTGGGAGCCTGTTTCTTCCTCTCCCACTCCCCCTGCTTGTGTTCCCTCTCTTGCTGGCTGTCTCTGTCAAATAAATAAATAAAATCTTTAAAAAAAATACAAATAAAAAAATAAAGGAGTCAATCATTTTGATAGTTCTTTCCTAAATGTCTCAAAAATAAAATGAATGCTTCTTCCATTTAAATGCCAAGACAACAACTAACTTAAGACTCAAGTCAACAATAGTGAAACAGTAAATATATGTATGTGTGTTTATACACAAAAACGTGAATGTTTGGTATACATATGTATATGAGCATATTGATAATAATGCAGCTTCAAAGCTATATTTCAGTCAGTAATAACAGATAATAGGTGATGATTTCATTTTCAAATAATGTATTTCTCTCTGTATTTTCCACTTACTTTCCCCAAATTCATTATCCGGTATATGATGTTAATCCATACTGAAAATGTACAATTCTTAACTTCCTAATAATCTAGTAATACTCTCTGGATGGAATGTGATCCTTAACTTATCATTATCATAGACAAATCAGGGTGATTATATGACTTACACTGACATCTGTCAGCAAGAATTGTGGTTAAGATCAGGAATGCTATGTTGTCATGTATATGCTATGTAAGTGAGAATCCTAAATTATACGTTGCATCTGTGTTTTAGCAAATGCATTTGAAACTCTGTCATCAAATACATTTCTAATTATTCCTTAAGACTTAACTCAAATAGCGGCCCCCATGTGAAGCTTTATCCGACTCTCTTAGCTGGCTCTGCCATTGTGCTTCTCTCATACTTCACATAATTCTGCATCTCTCTCTCCTCTCATTAGATAGGACCCTCTAGAGCCATCTCTGTATAATAGTCTTCTTTGAATTTCTGGTATTTAGCATAGTATTTGGCATATGGTCATTTCTGAATAATGCTTTTTGAGTAAATTTAGTGGCTATACCTCCAGTATGCTAATATTGAAATATTTTACATGAATGTCAGACAAAAGATGGAGAATCAGCCTCAGAGATAAGTTTCTAGTGCACTCATATTTGGGGAGGAAGACTGTTAAGACATCGTGCTGTGTTTATAGGAAAGTAGTTGAAGAACCATCTATAATAGTCCAAGGGATTTTAGGTATTAACAGAAAAGGGCACAAATTGACTTTATACTTAGTTATCTGACAGTCACAGGGTGGCAAGGTACAAATTCTACCTTTTGGTCCTGAACTAGGTATCCAGTCACCCTTAACTCTTTTTGATAATGTAACACAGAACGGTAGTCTTATAAATACTCTAACTTGTGTAATGACTAGACAAAATTATGTAAGTATTCACCATTCATTGCTTAAATATTTCCCTGAAAAATGTCAAAGCCAAACAGAAACCATTATCAGGAGCCCGGCTGCCCTGCTCCTTCAATTTCTAGAGCAGCACTCATGTCAAGGTAGCTGCCCCTACAGAAATTCATGGCCTTTATTTATTTTTTAAAGTTGATCAAAATCTTTACAATAGTAGTAAGAGCCAAGACATAGTTAATACATACATCACTCCTCCCCTAGCGCTGCAAGATTTTTATTTCCCTCACAACGCTTCAATCATTTCAGTGTGTCATCGTCAACCACCAGAAGTTCATGAAAATGCAAAGGATTAAACCAGTTGGCTCTAAATCATAATGTGATATGGCCTTGTCAATCTTTTCAAAGAAATTTATATTCTTTGGGATTTTTTCAGCAGATTCTTCAGAGTCTCCAAAAGGATTAATGGTGACTTGCAGTGCACAAGCTTGCAAGAAGGCAGAAAATACAGAACTAGGCTGATAATTGGGCTTAATATCAGAGTACTCTATTCCAGGCAGTAAACATCTTACCGCAGCCTCTAAGGCTTTCTCCACTTTTGACTGAGCCACAGGGAACAGCATATCATGTACTCATTGCTAAACCGCTCTTCTCAATGTCTCTTTCACTTTCAAATACCTTTGAAGTCCTACAGCACTCCATGTTTTGCAAACCAGTGCTGCGTTCACTTTCAAAAATGATTTGGTGGGGATGAAGCCTAAATATTTAGTATGACTCCAGGCTGATTCCTTTATGCCAAACATAACTCAGTATTAAAGATTGAAGAATAGGGGCACCTGGGTGGCTCAGTCGTTAAATGTCTGCCTTCGGCTCAGGGCGTGATCCTGGCGTTCTGGGATGGAGCCCCACATCCCTCCACTGGGAGCCGCTTCTTCCTCTCCCACTCCTCCTGCTTGTGTTCCCTCTCTCGCTGGCTGTCTCTCTCTCTTTCAAATAAATAAATAAATAAATAAATAAATAAATAAATAAATAAATAAATAAATAAATAAATAAATAAAGGTTGAAGAATATATAGACTCAGCGTACACTATGGCTTAAATAGGTACTGATTTTATTAATGTGCTTTTTATGCATGAATGCAGAATTTTTAAAGAATTTTTTGAAAGGAGTATATCCTGTTTTCAGGTGCATTTCAGACTGTGCTTCACCTACATTAAGCCACTTATATTAAACTGTCAAGACCCTGTCTATAATAGTAAAATCTCCCACTTTCTATTATACTAGGAAGGCTTATATTTACATGGTAAAGTGTTCAGGAGTCTGGAAATTTTATGTTAAAAATAGAATTAGGGGAAATTTATGTTTTAATTCATTTTGTAGTGCTATTTAGTTTTTGAAAATGTCTCCTTTATCTTTCCTCAAAGCTTACAATTTTCTTATATTTCTATTATACCTCTGAGTTTATTTTACACATTATGGGCTGAATAAATGTGCTATATTGTAGCATGAACAATGATTCTTGAAGAAAGAAGAGTTTCTGGTGCAGATTATGTGCAGGATTATTAACAAATTTTACCAATATTCTTTTTTTTTAAGATTTTATTTATTTATTTGAGACAGAGAGAGAGGAGGGAGGGGCAGAGGGAGAGGGAGAAGCAGACTCCCTGCTGAGCAGGGAGCCAGGGAGGGACTCGAGCCCAGGACCCTGGGATCATGACCTGAGCCAAAGGCAGATGCTTAACAGACTGAGCCAAACAGGCACCCCAAAATATTACCAATATTCTATAAAAATAAATATGGAATCTTCATCCATACCTAAAAGGTATAAATGATTAAAACTGCTATAATATAGTTAATATAATAACATAAATAATGTAACATCTTCTGAGATAATATAAAAACTTTCTGAGAAGTATTTCTCAGAAGATCCATGAGTGATTATGGTGTTTAAGTGGTATATAACTGTAGGGGCATCAGATGGTTTAGTAGATTAATCCTCTTGATTTTGGCTCAGGTCATGATCTCAGGGTCCTGAGATCAAGCCCCACATGGGGCTCTGTGCTGAGCATGGTTTCTCTGTCTACCTTTCCCTCTGCCCCTTCCCACTCTCTTCCTCTCTTTCAAAAAAAACAAAAAAGTGTTACATAACTATGGAGTAAATTCCCAAGCAACTTTTAATTTATAGGCATATAAATATAGTTATTCACTTTTATACTAAAAGATAAATATACTTACTAATCATTTGCAAGTATTCCATCCATGGTGTGTCACTGTGCAGGTGTGTGTATTGACGCTTGGTTTTAGATGTTTGTATTTACTTCTATATGGAAATGTATATACATGTGAGATTCATATTTTGAATTTGCATATTTATTCCTTTTCCTGCATCAAGATTTTATTATTAAATCATCTTTCAATTCAACCACCAGTAGTTTAACTGGCTCACAAACTTTTAATATCAGAAGTTGACAGGTTCATTAGTCATGTTGCTGGGTTAACACAAACTACAATCCTAAACCTGTCATAATAATCATATATACAGTAGACATTTGTTGTTCACTGCTAAAGGAGTAAAACTGGGATTTGCTATCATTCTTCAAAGTAAAACTGAAGGAATTAAATAAACTAATTTTAAAATAATTTTGCTTTTTTGGAATGTAAAGAAATGCAGAAGATCATTATTATTAACAATAAAGAAAACTGATGTATAAATTGACATGAAAATAAGTTAATATGTATTTAATAAGTACCAACATTTTTTACTATTCTGTGGATAACTCTTAAAATTTACAGTCTGGTTGAGTCACCAACTATTTAATGTAAAATTATTGGAGAATTATTGTTTGGCCATAATTTTCCACTATAAAAATGGGAGTTCAAAATATGAATTGATGAATAATATAGACTGGAATTTTCAAAGCATTATTCAACAACCATGGGGAATCTAATGCTCTCAGCCTTAAAGAATAAGTGATCTCTGGTCCACTGAGAAACTATGAAGATGGGAGGGACAGCTTGAACAAAAATACAAGGACACTAAGAAAAATGATGTATGAGGGGCGCCTGGTGGCTCAGTCGTTAAGCGTCTGCCTTCGGCTCAGGGTGTGATCCCGCCATTCTGGGATCGAGCCCCGCATCAGGCTCCTCTGCTGGGAGCCTGCTTCTTCCTCTCCCACTCCCCCTGCTTGTGTTCCCTCTCTCGCTCGCTGTCTCTCTCTGTCAAATAAATAAAATCTTTCAAAAAAAATGATGTATGTAAGAATCAATGAGAAGACTGATATATTAATAGAGAAATATAAAAATTTATGAATAATCCACGGACTCGAGGTTCTGAGACCATACAAGATGGTGCAGGAAAAATCTCAAGTAAAATCTTACAAAATATTTTCTATTTTATTGTAAATCAGACCAAGGGGAAATTAATGTTTCTTAATAATGAAAACAATTTAAGAATACCAGAAATATGAACTAGGACCTGTGAATATCTTTCACTTTATACTTCAATACAATACACACACACACACAATTGAATAGCATACTGTATGTTTTGGGACAGTAATTAAATTATATGTATTAAGAAAAATAAAAAATATAATAAGAAGTAAAACAGCAAATAGACATTTTAAACAGCTAAACCTTAGATAAAGAACCAGCCAAGTCTGCTTTATCTTCTAACTTCACTTTTCAGGTTAGGCGTTACACTTTGAGTGCAACTTATTTGTCATTTCTCCTTTAGTGAATCACTGAACATAGTACATTCCCAATAGGTACTAGTTGAAGAGATAAATCAATTGGATGCTGTTTTCTTAATGATAACATGTCCAAACACATTGACAATCTTCAGCTCTTTTAAGAGTGTTTGTTACAGATTAGAGTAGTTATAATCATGAGGCCCAAAATATTTTGAAAAAGATATCTTGGTTTTTGCTTTTCTGAACCAACTGTTAATTTCTCCAAGAATTAAGATTGTCTGTTGGACACAGAACTGGCTAGGCAATTCTTTTTGATGATTACTCCTCTGAAGAGCTGATATGTAAATGTAAATAAGTTTGTACAATACACACATTATAATCAAAAACTTATCAAAGTATATAATTATTTAATAATCTATTTTCCATGTTGAGTATGAGAAACTTCAAAAAAAGAAATTAGTGTCACTTGCTTTTGTTATTTTTTGAAAAAATGATCAGGTAAATAAAGGAAAAAAATTAGAAGTGATAATATTTTTTCTAATGTTCAAGTGATCCATTATGATTTTCCTATAAGAAAATGAACTTTAAAATACACTCATAATGCACTGAATTAAAAGTCAAATTAGACATTTTTGGTTTTGTTGTTTCTCCTAACCTAACATAGAATCGAATCGGCATATTGGACTTGCATGAATCAGAGTTCTGACTCAATATCAAACTTCAGTAATAATTTCAAGAATACAGCCTATCCATAGACATTGACAAAGCAGTAAAAAGACACATCAAAGAGAACGTTCCAAGTCCCAGCTTCCAGCATCAGATATACATCTTCGTGAAATCCTTAACACAATGGGAGCATTTGCATCATAAACTGTCTTCATTCTATACCCCCAGAAATTTATAAAGCTTAAACATTCTCCATATAACTATGTATCACAGATTCTAGATTCTATTTACTAGTTACACTTCTAAAAGCATTCAGAGATAAAGTCTCTTGTTTCTATAAACTATCATTCATCTATTTATTTACCAAGAAGTCCAGTTCACAAGAAAAACTGCCATGTCACCTATCTTCTTTTCTTTCTCTTGAGGCATCCCCGCCCCCCCCCAGGAAAGGAAGAGAAAATATATCCTTCTAACTATTTTATCTCCTCCCTTTATGCATATTAAAAGTTTACCTGCTTTATAAGAATTTATAAATTCAATACAAAAAAATGAATAATCCAGTTAGAAATGGGCAGAAGACATAAATAGATATTTTTCCAAAGAAGATATACCAACAGCCAACAGACACATTAAAAGATACTCACAACACTGATCATCCGGGAAATACAAATCAAAATTACAATAAGATATTGTCTCTCACCTGTCAGAATGGCTAAAATCAACAACACAAGAAACAATAGGGATTGGCAAGGATGTAGAAAAAGGGAAACGCTCTTGCACTTTTGGTAGGAATGCAAACTGGCGCAGCCACTCTGAAAACAGTATGGAGGATCCTCAAAAAGTTAAAAATAGAGCTACCCTATGATCCAGCAATTGCACTACTAGGTATTTACCTAAAGAATACAAACATACAAATTCAAAGGGATACATGCACCCCGATGTTTATAGCAGCATTATACACAATAGCCAAATTATGGAAACAGCCTGTGTCCATCGACTGATGAATGGATAAAGAAGATGTGGTATATATACACAATGGAATATTACTCAGCCATAAAAAGAATGAAATCTTGCTGTTTACAAGGACATGGATAGAGCTACAGTATATTATGTTAAGTGAAATAAATCAGAGAAAGACAAATACCATATGATTTCACTCACATGTGGAATTTAAGAAACAAAATGATGAACATGGGGATAAAAGAGGGCATCAAACTATAAAATGGACTCTAAACTACAGAGAACAAATTGAGGGCTGGTAGAGGGGAGGTGGGTGGGAGATGGAGTAAATGGGTGATGGGTATTAAGGAGGGCATTTGTTGGGAGGAACACCGGGTATTATATGTAAGTGATGAATCACTAAATTCTACTCCGGAAACCAATATTACACTGTCTGTTAACTAACTGGAATTTAAATTAAAACTTGAAACAGTAAATAAATAAAGGGGCACTTGGGTGGCTCAGTTGGTTAAGTGTCTGCCTTCCACTCAGGTCATGATCCTAGGGTCCTGGGATGGAGCCCCGTGTCGGGCTCTCTGCTCAGCAAGGAGCTTGCTTCTCCTCCTTCTGCTTGCCTCTCTGCCTACTTGTGCTCTCTCTCTCTCTCTAATAAATAAAATCTTAAGGGGGAAAAAAGCTACAATAAATGAATGAATGAATGAATACTGTTTGACTATTCCATTCCTTTCAATGAAATATCTGCTAGTAGACCTATATTAGCTCCTTTGCATGTAATATCCACTGTTTTTAATTTGTCTCCCAATTAAAATTTTTCATTATTACTCATCATGGGTATATTGGTTGTAATGTGACAGTCTAGTTTTCTTCATTTTTTTCTTGTGACTGGGGTTTATTAGCCTTCTTAGAACAGGGGTATAATTTTAATCTAATTTGGAAAATTTTCAGCCATTATTTCCTTATTTTTCCATCACTTCCTCTCTTTTCTCTTCATTTGGAATTCCAATTCCACATGTATTAGGTTGCTTGGAGTTGTCCCTCAGCTGATCAACCTTCATTTTTTTTTAAATCTTTTTCTTTTGATGTTTCATTTTGGGTAGTGTCTATTACTCTGTCTTCAAATTCACTAACAGTTTCTTCTTCCCTCTCCAATCTGCTGTTACACATCCACTGTATCTTTCATCTCAGCTTTTGACATTTTCATCTCAAGAGGTTCATCTAACTGTGGTGTGTGTGTGTGTGTGTGTGTGTGTGTGTGTGTGTGTAAAACACTATAACACAATAAACCACTTTATATAAGAAACACTATATATATATAGAAACACTATGTATATGTGTATATATATATATACACATATACATATACACACTACTTTGTTACTTTCTATCTTATCACTCTACTTAACTTTTAAAACATAGGGAATAGAGTCATAATGAAAGTGTTAATACCCTTGTTTGCTAATTCTAACATCTGTTTCACTGGGTTAATTTTTGATTGATTGATTTTCCTCCTCCAATCCTTTTGGGTGCTTCTTTCTCCCAAGCTCAGTAGTTCCTTACATATGTACTGATTAGTACTGGTTAAATATTTGAGGAGGACACTGCAGCTCTCTGCACTCCGTGGTTTTCTGTCTCTGCTGCTCTCTCCTGTCTGGTGCTTTTCCCTGAGAACTCTCACTGCATTTGGTCTCCAGTCTCTACAGTTCATGTCCTCACTTCAGGGAGTCAGCCAGTTCCTGTGTGTATCCCCCTCCCTGTGCCACAGCCTGGAAATTTTCTCAAGGTAATAACGTGAAGAAGTTTTAGAGACCATATCATTTGTTTCCAGTCTCTCAGAAATAATTGTCATTCACTATGTTCAGTGCCTTGAAAATCACTCTTTCGTATATTTTGTCCTTTTTTTATTATTAGGGTGTATCTAGTTCCTGTTACTCCATCTTGGCCAGAAGCAGAGTTATCACTAGGCAACTCTTCAATTAATAGATTATATACAAGCAGGAAAAATCCTTCACTATATTATGAAGTAGAAAAGTCAGAAAACATATGATTACATATGGATAGAAAAAGATAAAGAAAGGAAATATGCCACAATACAGTAATAGTAGTATTTAAATAACAGATTTGTAGTAATATTTTTTCATTTTCCCCCCACTTTCCAAATTTTCTCTGAGCATCATGGATGACTGGTTCTTTAAGTATACAGTGAGATTGTCTTTTGAGTGAAGTAATTGGATTTGGCTAACAGAATGCTCTAAAATTTCAACTTCTGTAGAAGAGTGCTTTGTTTAGAAAATATGGTGCTGGGGCGCCTGGGTGGCACAGCGGTTAAGCGTCTGCCTTCGGCTCAGGGCGTGATCCCAGCATTATGGGATCAAGCCCCACATCAGGCTCCTCCGCTATGAGCCTGCTTCTTCCTCTCCCACTCCCCCTGCTTGTGTTCCCTCTCTCGCTGGCTGTCTCTATCTCTGTCAAATAAATAAATAAAATCTTAAAAAAAAAAAAAAAGAAAAGAAAATATGGTGCTAATGTAGCAAAACCTCTGTAACAGTTGTCTTAGTAACCGTGGAGTAAATCCCTCCTCCAGTAATCAAGTAAATTAGTATCCCCAGCCTTGGCCATTTTGGCTTCTATAGCCCTACACACATCTCTAAATATGCCCTTTGCTATTTGTTTTATCATACAAATTGAAAAAAGATGTGAATGGCTATTTCTCTTTTTTTAAAGTCACCTTAAGAAAAAAAGAAAAAAAAACTGCTCATGGACATAACTTAAATGGATGTTAGCTCCAATTAACCTCACAAACTGATATCTCTTCTCATTTTTACACTTACCCCTCATTAGTCTACAGGAATGAAAATACTCACCTTTGGACAACATGTTTTGTGTTCACAATATCATCAGTGATAAAAGAGGGTAAAAATAATGTCTAACTTTTCATCTATTTTGTAAGTGATTCATTTATTTACTTACTCAGCAGATATTTATTTAGAGTCTACCATGTTTAAGGTCCTCTGTTTGGCATTAGGTATATAGCATGCTGAATAAATCATACATACATCTCGCCCCCATTAAAAAGAAATCCTGGCCCCAAAGTGCTTCTGATCCAGTTGGAGAATACAAAAATGCACGTTTCAAGTTATTTATCTAATTATTCACAAGGATACTTCTATCACCTTACTCTTACAGGGCTTTGTCCTATAGTCCTACTGATGGAGCCATCTGCATTCACTTGTTTTTGCTTCCTGGCATATCAGATTTTTCCATATTGAGCCTTGTTAGCTCATGCAGTAGTTAAAACCAGGTCTGAGCTGAAAACTTTCACAAATCTGCCTTAATACTGCTTCTTGGACTCATTAAAAGTTCAGAGTTCCTGTGACTTCCTGACTCCAATAAGCATATACACGCCTCTGTGCTTTGGGACATTCCAGCAATATCTGGTTAGTCATTTCTGCAATTCCCGTTTGTATTTTCCCAGCATCTCTGGCATTTTAGAACAATGAGATCTTTCACACAAATTGTCTAGAAATGGATTTAAAATTTAAAATTCAAGTAGTCAGGCTTTGCTTACTTTATCCATTATTATGGTACAGTTTTATAATGTATTTATTTCCTTGCTTCTTAAATGGAGAATATATACAAGGTTTTTCTTGATTACTCATCCATTTGTTCTTCCTTCAAGCAGTCATATACTGAGATTCTACTATGTGCCTGAATCTTTGGAGAACAATGTTAGATAGATTTAAAGATATAATACATTAATTGTCTTTGATTGTACAACTCATAGCTGAGGAGATGATTAAGAGACAGGTGTGTCAATAGTGGTTTTCTTTTTTAACCAGGCTTTAATTATAAATATGAGGCCCAGATGAGGGAAAAAAAAAAAAGAAACCACAATGGGAATGTTTACCTTAGGACTAGATAATAATTTGTAATATAAGGTACATGATAAAGAAAAAGACAAAATACAGAAAACAAAACTCAAAAATAGCTTTGGGCCAGGACATTAAGAACTGGATGCCAAGACAAAGAGATTAGTTTTTTTTTTCCTGTACAGAATTGGGTTTTATTGGCATGTTACAAGATCATATTTGTGTCTAGAAATATAACTGTGAAGATGGTTCAATCAATTATTATCTCAATGGAATTATATATTTTTTCTTAACTTAATAAAAAAAGGTAAATAAATTATCAAATCCACCCTTAAATATTACTTCTTTAGAAACATACATTGCCTACGTTCTGTATGGTTCTTGTTTACCAGGCACCAATATGAGAATTCTTTAGTAGCGCCTTGCAGAGTTTCCAAAAATCACTAACGCAATCCAGAAAATGCATGTCTTTTTTGATTTTCCTAAGTCTCAGGTAGGTGGTAATCTCATATTATCTCACAGGAAAAAAAATACTCAGAGTGTTTATGAATTCGCCATATGGTATTTAAAACCTCAAGTCAAAGTAGTGTTAGAAATTATATAGACAGAATCAGAGCATGCTGGTTAATGTTGTTCTCCATTCAGGGACCATGGAGATTACTTTGTGTGCCAAAAACTGAAGCCAAAGCATCTTAATATTTGACTTTTACTCTATTTTTTTAATCAACTGCACAAACCAAGAATTACATTAAGAGCCTGGAGGGTTTTTTTCCCTCACATAAAAGTTACACATAGAAACATAATTTTTCCAAATCTACCCCATACAAGAATGCTTCCGACTAATTTATGTAGCACTATGTCTGTTCATCTGTCTAATTATCTTCACTGATTATTTGCAGGTGTCAATGAATGAGAAGCCAGGGAATGGGTCCATTGGTTTATAATAAATATTGAAATGACTTGTAAAATAGATTGTGAATGATCCACATAATGGAAAAAAGGAAAATATAAATATTTGTATAATTCTTATCAAAATGCCCCTACAGAACAAAGATTATAAATGTGAGAACTATAGAACTTGTACTGATTATTGGATAAAAGAAATCTGTGATGGAAGATGGTCTGAGATTATGGGGACTCACTTTCTTCCCTCATGAACAGAAAATACATTTACATTATGTCATGTGAAATTATTGAACAGCTGCTTGGAGAGAGAGCAAACAAGAACAACAGCCTGCCAAGGGGATGCAGCGCCGAAAGGAGATCAGATGCATAGAGTAAATAGAAATGGCATTCAGGAAAGGTGATAAGCAATCAAGTAAAGACCAAAGTGAGATGCTCTGACCTTATATTTCGCATCCGTGCCAAATTAGCATAGCTGTGCAGTGTACTAGAAAATTAAGTGGAAAAAAAGGACAAAGTAAGTGTAAAATCAAAGCAGAAGTTGCACATGTTTGGAATATCTGAAATAATTATGCTCTATTTCATATCCAGAGGGCTACACTGTGGGCAGCTTATCTTTTCATGAGGAGCCTCAGGTTCAAAAGAAAATACTATGAGCTTGACCTATACTAATTAAACAGAAGCAGTGTGCTCTCTCTGGGTCGTGGCCTAGATGAGTCTGAGTGGTCTCGGGGTAAAGAGGTGACTTAAAGAGAGGAACAGAGATCCTTAGCTTCATTCATTATGCTAGCCTCATTTTCTTTGCTGCTCAGCCACAGTTCATTAACTCAGCAAGTTTTCTTTCCACATATCGTGCGAGGCAGTGTACCCGGTTCAACATATACGGACTCACAATGGGCCAGATAGCCTCCAGGAAAGAAACAGTGAGGTCAATCAGTCCTTTGTGCTCCATTCCTCCACCAGGATGCTAATCATTTCTTGACTATGTAAATGAATTTGCTGGATGCCCTAAAGCTTCCTGAAGTAAGTTATTTGAGCAGAGGTAATTGATTCCAAGAGAGAGAAAGTGCAAGTCATTCAATTTGTCTTTTATTCTTAACATTAAATCAAAGCTATTCAGATAGATGAAAGAAAATCAAAGTCCTGTTTTATGCAAGTAGTGGACACCAAGTTCAAATCTGATCACAGACTCTCCAATGTTGTAAGAGAACCAATGGCTATCTTTCTAACACAGAGATCCCATAGCAGACTGCCACCTGTCCTTTTGCAGCTGGCTCCTATGAAAAAAATCCATAATGAGTATAATCAGTCCTATTTCCCAGCATCCTAACATACAACAGAATCTGCAATAGGCCGCCTACCAGGACAGCATAAACTTATTTTCTGTGGCTTATTCTTTTTCCTTGTAAGAGAGAGATCAACTAATCACAGTCAGTTTTTCTCAGCAGGAATCATAGGAATGATTTACACTTGGAAAGAAAAAGAGACTAACATTCTAGAGCCAAATTTGCTAGGGGTCCACATTCTGGGGTCTCACTCGGCAAATACATCCTCCAACAGCATCTGGCTCCACATAAGTTTCTTTTTTCTTCACATTACTAGTGCTTCTGCATGTGACTTTCGAGTAAGTTCAAAAGTAAAAAGAAATAAAGGCAGATCCACATGCTATCTCTGTACTTCAAAATCATTTATGTTGTAAATAGAGTCAGAGAAACTTAAATTGTCAAGCCTAGAAAATACTGTAAAATTGAATACTGTTTGTTTTCCTATTCCTTTTCCAAGAATGTGACACCTCTCTTCAAATTCATGTCTCTCATTAACTAGACAAGAAGATTTCTCCTTTCTTTTCTTTCTCCCTAAAATTTTAGGAAGACAGGCTGGACATGTCTTTCACAAGGTCTAAAATGCTCAACATTCCCTTCAACCAGGTATGACCCTGCCATGGACCTCCGCTCTGGGAAATGGTGCTAGGTCATCCTCTATGCATGGGTCACCACTGAATGGATCACCAGGGCTCTAACTGCCCATTGCGAGTTGCCTGTGGAAAGGTTGCCTTCAGTCCACTGATGACAATGAGTTGAGCTAATTAGACAATATCTCTCTTGGACTTTGACTAGAGAATACAGAGATAAGTGGGCAATTGGTAGTGGGAGAATAAATCAAGAATAAAGTAAAAGAATGGTTTGTGAAAAAGCAATCAAAAGGTTTAGAGAGATCAAGAGAGAGAAGGAAAGAGCATTTCCTGGAAATGCCCTCTATCTCCTTCCTGTTCTATTCTACACAAGTAATAACAGTTACAATAAACTCTCTTTTTTCATAACATAACTTATATAATTCTCTTTTCTTTCATGATCAAAATCACTTAACACAGAAAACCTCTTAGCGGTTCCTATAAATCAGGAAATTGAAAATAATGATACTCTTTTGGCATAGTTCTGCTCACACATTACTCTGATTCTATTTCCACAGGTCCTCAAAGTATGGTTTCTCAAACAGTCACATCAGCATTACTTGGAAATGTATTAAAACTGAAAATTCTTAAGACCAATTCCACACCCACTCAATCAATTAAATAATAAATTCTGTGAATGGGGTCCCAAAATCTGTCTTTAGAAAACCCTCCAAAGGGGCGCCTGGATGGCTCAGTTGGTTAAGTGCCTGCCTTTCAGCTCAAATCATGATTCTGGGGTCCTGGGATGGAGACCCGTGTCAGGCTCCCTGCTCAGTGGGGAGTCTGTTTCTCCCTCTCCCTCTTCCTCTGCCCCCCACTCCCACTTGTTCTCTCTCTCTAATAAATAAATAAAATTCTTTTAAAAAGAAAAAGAAAACTCTCCAAAGATGGCCAACTAAAATTTAGCAGCAATAGCACTGGGACATTGAAATGATTGGACTAGAATTTCCCTAAGTTCTATTCTAGGTTTCAAAATAGTATATAGACTGAATTACATAATGTTAAATGTATCAAAAACTGGTTCAGTCAGTTGAAAATTTACTGAACAATACTTAGTGCAAGGCAGTGGATTAGAGTCAAGAAATCATGAAAATGAATGAGATAATATTCAGTCAGATGGAGAAATACATTCAAGAAATGGCTACAATACAATGATATAACTGAAAATAGAGGTATGTACAAAGTTTTAGTACACATAGAAGAAGTCGCTATAGATGTCAAGGAGATGGAATCTGAACAGGGAAAAAGCAATTTCTATGCACGTAGGAAATTTTTATACAATACATCACTTGGCAGCTAATAATATTTTTCCAGTAAATTATGGGATAATCTAGAGAGGCATTTCTCTTTATCATGACACACGATTGCAGAACTAATGTGGTATGTCCTTCCATTTTGAGCCAACGACTTTGTGCTTCAAATCAGAAGGGTTTGAAATAATATTAACATCTAGAAGATTACACCAATAGCTTTCTAAAGAATCAGTATGCATTTAGAGTCCCCAACCTATCTTACAAGACATTCTGTAGGCACTACCTTCAAATATATCCAAGAATCTAATCATGTCTTACTATTTCAATTGCTACCACCCTGGTTCTAGTCACCATTATCCCTTACCCAAAACTTGTCTCCCTGCTTCCAGACTTGCCCTTCTTTAGTCTATTTTCAGCACAACAGCAAATGGGATATTGTTGGACTATAAATCAGATTATGCTATTTTTCTCTCAAAACCCACCAAACATTCTCTACCTCAGAGTCGAAGCTAGCTGGCATCTTTACAATGGCCCACGTGAACAGAGTCCTGTTTCCCACTGACCTCTTCTACTAATTGTCGTTCTGTTCACTCTGTGCATACTGGACTCCTTACTTCCTCAACATGTTAGTTATTCTCCCATCTCAGGGAGGGTCCTGTTCCCCCTACCTGTAATGTTTTTCATGGATATCTATGGAGCTCACTCTCTTATGGCCTTTAGAAGTTTTCTCTAATAAGACTTTCTAAAACAACAACAACAAAACAACTTTCTCAGATAGGACTTCCTAAGCAATCTAAAATCTCAACTTGCCCCAATATTTATGGTCCCCCTTCTCTATTTTTCTTCTTACCATTTACCAACATCTGACATAATGTATCTGTTGCTTATTTATTTTGAGTTGGTCTGAGTTCCCACATGACAATGTAAACTCAATGAAAGCAAGAATATTTGACCCTTCCCTCTTCCTTCACTGTTATATCTTAGAACAGTGTCTAGCTATTGAAGACGAAAATATTTGTTAATGAATCATTCGTATTAAAAGACGTCTATGCCTTTGTCTCCCAAGATACATTCCTTGATGTACTTTTCCGTATACCCTACCCCAGGCTCACACAAAAAATATTTTTTAAAAATGTATACTTTATCTTTTCTTAAGGATTCATAACTTGCATTAATGAACGAACGATAGTAAGAATAAAACTTTTAAGAATAAAACCGTTTTCCCAAATTTATTCGATTATGGACCATTTTTTTCCTTTCTATTTTACAGTTTTTAAAATTTTAGTTTTTAAAATTTTCCTGTCATGCAACTATCACAAGTCACTTTTAGAACATTTCATTACCCCAATAAGATCATTCCTGTTAATTTGCAGCTAATCCTCATTATCCCCTCACCATCACCACTCCCAGGGAAAACATGAGCCAACATTCTGTCTCTATGGATTTGTTTTTTCTAAACACTTCTTTTAATCTTTCAACTGCAAATGTTTACCCTTTGAATATCTCCCCAATTTCTTCATCCCCGGTCCCTGATAAACACCATACTACTTTTTGCTTCTACAAATGTGGCTTTTATAGATTCTACTTATGAAATGTTATCATTCAGCATCTCATCTGACTTCCCTCACTTGGCATAAGGCCTTCAAGATCTATCTATGTTGTAGTAAATGGCACAGTTTCCTTCTTTCTCATGGCTGAATAATATTCCATTGTGTATTGCATGTATGTGCACGTGTGTGTGTGTGTGTGTGTGTGTGTGTGTGTGTGTGTGTGTGTATCACAACTTTATTCATTAATCCATTGGCGGACAGGTTTCCACATCTTGTTTCCAATCCTTGACTATTGTGAATATTCTGCAATAAACAAGAGAGTGAAAGCATATTTTCAATATGCTGTTTTCAATTTCTTTGATTATATATCCAGAAGTGGGATTGCTGGAACATATGGTACTTCAATTTTTAATTTTTTGAGGAAGCCCCAAGCTGTTTTCAATACCGGCTGAACCAATTTACTTCCCACCAACAGTGCATAAGGATTCACTTTTCTCTGCATCCTCACCAATCCTTGTTATCTCTTGTCTTCTTAATGAGTGCCATTCTAACAGGTGTGAGGTGACATTGCGTTTTGATTTGCATTTCTCTGGTTAGTGATAATTGAGCATATTTTCATGGTAATATTTTATAATCCTATGTATTTATGTGGTATCAATTGAAATGTTTTCTTTTTCATTTCTGATTTTTAGTCTTTTTTTTAGTCTAGCTATAGATTTTTTAAATTTTATTTATCTTTTTAAAAAAACAGCACTTTGCTTCATTGATCTTTTCCACTGTTTTCCTGGTCTTGATTTCATTTAGTTGAACTCATCATTTTTACATCCCTTCTTCTGCTACTTTTAGACTTAGTTTGTTCTTTTTCTCATCCCCTGTAGTATACAGTTGGGATATTTGTTTGAGATGTTTCTTTTTTCTTTTTGTATATGTTAATCACTATAAATTTCCTCCTAAGAAATTTGTAGCATCCCATAGGTTTTGTTGGGTTGTTTAAAATAAGGAAATACTATTTGATGCCATCTTTGACATATTTAGCCAGTTTTAGTAGCCAAAGAATGAAAATAGAAATGCTTGATCCGGGGCGCCTGGGTGGCACAGCGGTTAAGCGTCTGCCTTCGGCTCAGGGCGTGATCCCGGCATTATGGGATCGAGCCCCACATCAGGCTCCTCTGCTATGAGCCTGCTTCTTCCTCTCCCACTCCCCTTGCTTGTGTTCCCTCTCTCGCTGGCTGTCTCTATCTCTGTCAAATAAATAAATAAAATCTTTAAAAAAAAAATGCTTGATCCATCTTCATCAAAGACATTCACTGGTTTGGTGTAACATTAAATAAAAAAGAAATTGGGGAAAAAAGCGTTTTCTTGTATGTTTAAAAATAAATGGTGTCCAACAACACACAGAACACTGCATCAAAAACTAATGATGTACTGTATGTTGGCTAATTGAACATAATATTAAAAATAAATAAATAGTGTCTTATTTTGTTGACCTTTCCTCATTTTATCAAACTGTCTCCATTATTGAAGGTGGTGCTATGATCTGTTTATTGAGCATTATCTGCTGATAAGCCTTTTATCAGTTTCTTCAGCTTTCTCTTCTTTCTACGTAGCTCTGATTTTAGAGACTTCGCTTTCTGTGATCCACTGATCCTCAGATGAGGAGAACAACACATGTAATTATTTTTTTTATTCAATTTTCATCCCAATAAGTGTCCAACAAAAAGATGACTTTTAAAATGTCTGTCAGTTTTCACTCTCTTATAACCTCATGATTTCTTTTACAACCTTTACATGAGGATAACAACAATGGACTAAAGGCACTGGCTTTAGTGTCAAACTGCCTAGATTTGAAATCTGGATTTGACACTTAACAAATGTAACCCTGGACAAGTTAACTAATTCCCTGTGCCTTAGTTTCCTCATCTACCAAATTAGGTGGTAATAATATCTACCACATAAAACTGCTGTAGAATCAAAAAATTAAATCGATGGAAAAATCATTAGAGTAATACCTGCATATGATACAAATATGTCAAAACTAGCTGCTATCATGATCTTTCGTGCATCATGCAGGGCAAGTCACAATAATCAAAAGCTGATTAGCAATTCTAGACACAAGGCCCTACCCCAAAGAAGAAAAATGACATACTGATTAAAAACTTGGGCCCTGAAATCCAACAAAACTAAATTAGGATCCTGTCTTTATCCACTTACCCTGTTTGTGATCTTGGCAAATATCGGGGTCTTCATCTGCTAACTGAGGCTAGAAAAAAGTAATAATAAGTATGATAGTTTCTATTTTATAACAATTGGGTGCAGATAGTATAAGTAAATGTAGCAACTATTATTAATACTATCATCCACTCTATTAGACCTATTTTAAGGTTGTTTGGGAGATTAAATGAGCTAGTGTATATGAAATAATTTTGCAAACTCCAAAATGTTGTATTAACTCTAAGAAACCATGTTCCTAGAGACAATTATACAGAACAGGTCACGTGGAAGAGATGTTTGCTGTATTTCACTGAATCTATGATGTCATCAAACATGAGACTACCATATACCATAAGGTTATTAATATACTTCATATATTACAAGGTAAGAAAAATGAGACCATTAAATTATGACATATTTACTTCTCTGAAGAATTTTGTTTTCATTACATGTTATGTTTTGGGGTTATTATTTATACAGAGATGCTTTTATTACTCTTGTTGTCATGACCTTTAGCAATATTCAATAATTGTGTGGACAGCTAGCCTCCTTTATCTTTCTGATCTCAGGGAGAACATTTTCATTACTTCACTCCTGGTTGTAAGTTTACTATAGAATTTTTATAAAAAGGCCTTTCATGTTAAGTTCTCTTTTATTCCTATTATGCAGGGTTCTTTGTCATTATGAACTGTTAATGAATAGCATATCAAATAGTTTTCCTGAATCCACTGAAATGATGATACAGTTTCACTATTGTTAATGTGATAAATTACATTGATGAATCTTGAAATGTTAAATCAACTTTAGTTAACATTTTTCATATCAAAAGTCAGATTTTATATCATTCTTTTTAATACTGACATTGGTTTTTATGCTTTTACTCAATTATTTTATTGATCAGGTCTTTCAGGAATGTATCAATTTTATAAACATTTATATTTTATCTTTAATTTCATTCTTTTGGGTGTGATGGGGATTTAATCTGCTGTTCATTTTCTAAATTCTAGAAATTGATAGATTACTGATTTTCAGGCCATCTACTTTCCTAATATACGAATTTAAATTATGGGTTTTTACCTAAGAATTTTTACCGACGCACAAATTTTCTAAGTTTTTATTTAAATTCCACTTAGTTAACAATGTAGTATGAGTTTCAATATGAGTACAACATAACGATTCAATAATTCCATACAACACCTGGTGCTCACCAAAGTGCAATCTTTAATGCCCATCACCTATTTCACTCATCCCCCCACCTACCTCCCCTCTGATAACCATCAGCTTGTTCTCTATAGTTAAGGGTGTGTTTCTTGGTTTGCCTCTCTCTTTTTCTTTCCTATGCTCATTTATTTTGTTTCTTAAATTCCGTATATGAGTGAAATCATGGCATTCACCTTTCTCTGACTTATTTCACTTAGCATAATACTCTTTAGCTCCATCCATGTCATTACAAATGGTAAGGCTTCATTCCTTTTTTATGGATGAGTAATATTCCATTTTGGTGGGAATGCAAACTGGCACAGCCACTCTGGAAAAGAGTATATATATTCTTCAAAAAGATAAATATAGAACTAACCTACAATTCAGCAATTGCTCTGCTTGGTATTTATCCAAAGGATACGAAAATATTAATTCAAAGGGATACTTGTACCCCAAAGTTTTATAGCAGCTTTATATACAATAGCCAACCTGGAAACAGACCAGGGTCCATCAACTGATGAATGGATAAAGAAGATGTGGTATATATATATACAATAGAATACTATTCAGCCTACATGCAAATTTTATACGTAGTATTTTAATAATAATTTTCTTCAAAATATTTGCTACTTTCTATTTTTTATTTATTCTTTGTAACACTAGCTGCCTACGATAGAAAGGTGCTAGGTAAATTACCAACCATGTAAGGATAGTCTCATTAAAATTTAGTTACTAATTTCGAACAATTCCAACATAATGAGAATGCTTGCTCTCAAATTTCCATTCTTTGAAATGTTGAGACTTGTGTTATTAAACTATTCTTATAAATGTTCCAAGTATATTTGGTAAAATATGTTTTTTAAATTTGAAATTTTGGGATATACTTCATGACTCAAGTTATGGTCCATTGTATAAATGTTTCACATTTACTTAAAAATGCTATGTAATCTGACATTGTTGGACTAATTATTCCATATATATATATATATATAAATAAATTAATTTTGCTACTTAGTTCAAACATTTTCATTGTTACTGATTTTTGTGTTACATGTTTCTGAAAGAGAGAAGTCTCGAATCTCTTTATAATTGGCATATATTTCCTTACATATATCCACACAAACTTAAATTTGTTACATATTCCTACTGAAATGATCCTTTTATCTTCAGGAAGTTTCTTTCTTCATTGCTGGTACTGTTTTTTTGCCTTGGTATCTACTTTGTCATTGTAATTGTTTCAGCTTTCTTTTGATTAGTATTTACATAATGCTTTTTCATTACTTTTACTTTCACTTGTTCCGTATCTTTATGTTTTAAATGTGTTTTTGGCAAATAGCATGCAGTTGTTTCTTCTTTTTTTTAATGGTTTGATAAGCTTCATCTTTACTTGAAGTATTTGATCAACTTACAATTAAGCAAATATACATCTTAGTCTTTACTTTCTATTTATCCTAATTGATGTTTGGGTATAAAAACAGAGTAACACTTTAACTCACCTATCCCCCTCAACTTGTATGCTGTTACATTATATTTTAATTTCCTATATATTTTATACAGCACTGGACAATACTATCCTTATACAGTAGATATGCCTTTGATTTTAGCACATATTTACCCTTTTAATTAATAGTCATTGTTTTTGGGGGCTCCTGGGTGGTGCAATTAGTTGAACCTCCTACTCTTGGTTTCCACTGGGTAGTGGTCTTGGGGTCGTAGATCAAGGCCCCCAGCAGGACCTGAGCTTAGAGCTGAGTCTGCTTGGGACTCTTTCTCTTTCCTCCTTGGCCCCTCCCTGCCAAACCCCCTCTCTCTCTAGAATAAATAAATAAATATTTTTTTAAAAGTCATTGTTTTCTGCATCTATAAATGTCTTTTCATAAGGAATCACTTTTCTTCTCCGTGAAAGTAATATCTCCTAACATTTCTATTAATGTAAGTTAATGGTAATTAAATCTCTCCTATTTTAATGTCCTAAAATATATTTATTTTACCTTGAAACAATAGTCTTTGAAGAACATTTTTCTTGGACATAGATTTTAGGTTTCCACTCCTTTCCATTCAAGACTTGAAAATACCATGACATTGTCTTACAGGTCCCATTGTTTCAGATGAAAATCAGCATTAATGCAGTGTTTGATCCTTTGAGAATAATTTGCCTTTCTTTCCCTCTGGCTGCCTTAAATATATGCCTTGGGGCACCTAGGTGGCTCAGTTGGTTAACCGTGGACTCTTGGTTTTGGGTCAGGTCATGATCTCAGGATCATGAGATGAATCCCCACCTGGGGCTCTTCACTCAGCTCAGCATGGAGTCTGCCTCAGATTCTCGGCCTCCCTCTGCCACTCCCCCTCTCATGTGCACTCTCTCTCTCTAATATAAATTACTTAATTAAAATCTTTAAATAAATACACGCCTTTATCTTTAGCAGTTTTCTACTTTTTCTTTTTCCGTGGGGGGGTTGTTTTTTAAGGTGATTAGGGCTCTTCACGCTGATGTTCCTCACCAATTTTGAAAGATTTTCAACTGATACCTTGCTTCTGCTTTTTTTCTCTCTACTTTTTTCTGGGACACCAATTACATGGATGTTAGATCTTCTCACAAGATTGTTTGCATCTTTTAATGTGTCTTTTTTATGTTCTATCCTTTATTCTCTCCATACTTTATTCTGGAAAAGTTCTTCTAATTTACATTTAAGTTTATTATTTTTCCCTTTAGCTATACCTAACTTATGATTGAATGCATTCACTGAGTACTCTATTTCAATAAGTATTTTTCAGTTCTAATATTTCATTTTATACTTTTTTACATTTTCTAATTCTCTGACAATATTCTCAATCTTCTCTTCAATTGAACATATTAAGCATAGTTTTTTAAAATCTGTTTTTCTGGGTCCTCTCTGAGTCTATTTCTATTACCCATCGTTCTTCTTGGGATCCCCACATTGATTGTCACTTCCTTAGTTAAGCCAGTGAGTTTTCATTAAATGGGAGACTGCATTTGAAAAACTGTGGAAATAATCAAGGCCTAAAAATACATTATTTTCCTCCAGAGAGAGAAATTACATTTGCCTTTAAAGGCAACCAGACAATAGCAATGGAGGGTACTTTCACCCAATTATATAGATTAAGACGTTCTGAAATAGGGCTTCTCTCTCTGTGACAGCAAGCGATTGCTGATTTGCCTTCACTCCTAGGATTTTGCCTTTTAGAATCCTCACTGAGAGTATGTTGGTTTAACTAAACTATCCCTTCTTGGTGTGACCAGGACTCCATTTTTTTTTTCTTCCTATCCCATTGATCCTTTGAGGTTCAGGGTAGCTCTACTCCACTCTCTAGTCTCTTAGTTACATATTTGGGAATCTGGCAGATTCTTCCAAGGGAGAAGCTACCCCAAAAGGCAGACTGATTACTATGGATTTCCTTTTTCTTTTGAAATTTATTGGCTTGTAAGCACCCAGATGTCATCAAGCTATAGTCTATTTTTAGTTATCATTATCAAGAATATTGGATCACGTTTCCTAATCTTTCATTGATGCAAGTGAAAATTGTACATTACTTTTATATCCAAATAAGTTGATGTTGTGTTTCCACACAAAAATGTTTGGGCTTTTTGGTTTTTTGCTTTTCTATTTTTGTGGTAGGAAGAGCATTGATGATGCAGTATTTCTTAAGAGTATTCCACTCCTGTTTCTGTGTTTTTTCCTTTCAAGATGCTGACACTCATCCTATAAGTTTTGATCTGACACTTTCTCATTTTAATAACATGAGATTTTTTTTCCTGTTGAAATTTAAGTCTTTGGAGGTTAAGCGGTTTCCATTCAAAATGTGCACAAAGTTTTATAAATCAATGTGTGACACATTAATGACTGACTGATATCATGCATGAATTAGACACCAACTTCTAGTGGCTTTGAAATTTCCTTCATTTACTCAGAGGGATTTGGTAATTTCACCTACCTACAATTCATACAATATAAGCAATTGTATCAATTCAGTTAAAGTGATAAGCAAATAAATAGCTCTAACTAAATTTGCACGTGGACAAAGGCAGTAATATCATGATTGCTGTCTGAACAAAAGTGATTAAAAAGAACTCTGATGTTAGATAAGTAAATTGTGAAAAGAATCTGTGAAATACAGTACTTTTCATGGTATAGACTGTGGAAATCAGCCTATCATTCATTTAATCATTTAATTATTAAACACATTTTAATAGAATGCCTGTTCTGGACTAGGGAGAAACATATAGCCAGTGGGGACGTAGGAAATAGCAGCTCTCTCTAAGCACAGTTTTTGAATATTGTTTCTTTTTTTTAAATAAAAAGTACTATATTGACATTACTGTTAGGTTTACAAGGCACAATTCTGTTCAACATTTTACTAGAATACTCACCATGTCGATAAATATGTTTAGATAAAACATTTAGGGAAAAAAAGTGTTAATAGAAAATAGCTTTCAATTAAGCTGGTAGTTATGTTTTACAGTGATTTGAGTTTTAGGAAATCACTCTAAATAACAATGAGGAGAAATAAGTTGGAAACTTGTTATGCTGTTAATCTCAAAAAGAGGTGACACTTTGGCCCAGTTTTGGTTTCCTCTGCATGGCTGTAACATAACAAAGCCGAAAGGACTGTCCCTGTTTCTGCTCTACTCTGGCTAATCCTCTTATGTTACCCTTTGGGCACTGAATAAATTACAGCTAATCTACAAACAACAGGAGGATTTATGCAATTTCAGCTTTTAAAAGCAAGGAGAGAAAAATTTTCTAGGGGAATGACAAGTAAGGAATAATGAACACCATCCTACCATGGCTGTATTTTTAAAGAAAGGTGAAACTATATGTTCAATCTTGAGCAAATATATTTGTGGGGGGGAACCCACAGAGGTATACAGTTTACTTTAGTCACTGGTAAGTGTATTCTACTCTGTTCTTTGAAATGTTGAAGGAAGAAAATCCTTTGCAGGGAACTGACTTAATTGGATTGATACAGATACCACTGTAGAGATGGGTATTAGAAGTCTTCCTGAGATGGCAAAGATATATCCACATCAAAAAAGGAACACTAGTCACATCAAATTTGACAAGTGGTATAAAAACGTTTCCAGCCCAGAAAAGAAAGCAAGTGTCCACCCCTATTGAAATTTTATAACACTCTGGATACCTCCCCAATCCACCTACCTTTGGCTCAAGGATTACTCCACTAGCCCTCAGAATTCAGTCATAAGATCAAAGACAAATACTCTCCTAGAATTCTAGGATATAGGGATTGTTGATATTTTGGAAAATATTCTTTTCACATTTGTTAGTCTACTTCTATCTCCTCTAAATTGCCTCTCTCTATTTTTTGCCCACTTTCTAATGAGAGATTTGGCTTTTAATTGTTTGTTGATGCATTAGATCTCTTTAAAGTCTGAGGATGTTAAACAGATGCCTGACATGTAGTTGCAGATAATTTCCTTCATTTACTTTTAGATTTTTAATAATGCTTATGTTTTTGCTCATAATCTTATGAATTTCCATTTTTTATATATCCACAGCTATTAATAACATTCTGCACAATTTCTGCCTTTGGTGTCTTATAAAAATGTTTTCTTACCCCTGAGTTTATATAAATATTCATCTATCTTTTCTAGAGAGATAGATATTAACCTCATTTTTTCCAAAATGTTTTCTCAACACCATTATTTATATCTAACCTTTAAATCTATTTGAAATTGCTTTTGAATAAAATGCGAAAAGCTTCTAATTTATTTTTTAAGGGTAGATAATTATCAGACAATTGTCTCATCTATGATTTACAGTATAACCATTATAATATGGTAAATTTTGATTTTGTCTCAGTGTTCTGTTTTATTTTACTGGCTCATTCAAGTTTTAGAAAACAAATTTAATATTTAATAATATTGGACTTTCCTGTTGCTTTTTTAACTACTGGATTAAGATATAATTGATACACATTAAATTGCACATATTTAAACTGTACAATTTGATAAGTTTAAAATATATAAGCATCCGTTAAGTCATCTCCAGGATAATAATTAGCATGTCCCTCATCCCCAAAAATTTCCTCATGCCTCTTTGTAATTTTCTTGTCTTTCCATCCCGCCCAGTTTCCACACCACCTTTAGGCAACCATTGATCTGTGTTCTCTTCTGTCACTACAGATAGCTTTAGACTTTTATGTAAAAGCAGTCATTCAGAATGTAATATTTGAGGAAGGTGTCTGGCTCTTTTTACTTACCATAATTATTTTTAGATTCATATATATTGTTACATGTATCAATAGCTTTTTTTTATTTTGCTACATAGTAAATTATTGTTATTTTTATACAACAATGTGTCTATACATTCACCTGTTGGTGGATATTTGAGTTGTTTCCAGTTTTTGGCTACTAGAAATAATACTGCTTTGATATCTGTGTACAAGTATTTGTACAAATGTATGCTTTAATTTTCTTGAGTAAATACCTACATGAGAAAATGTCTGGATTGTTTGGTTGATATATGTTGAACCCTCCCCAGAAACTGCTAAATTATTTCCAAAGTGGTTTTACCATTTTACATTCCTACCATCAGTGTATATCTTTGTAGACAATCTATTCAAATCTTTTGCTCAATTATTTTCTTGAGTTGTTTGCTTTCTTATTCCTAAATTTTTGGAGGTTTTTTTTTTTTTCTGTATTTTCTGGATACAAGTACTTTGATATATTATTTGTAAATAGTTTTCCCCAGTTTGTGATTCGTTTGCACACTCTCCTAACATTGTTTTACACAGAGTGAATATTTTTGGTTTTAATGAAGTCTGAAAAATATTTGACTGCCTTAAGATTACCAATTTGTTCCCGTATGTTGTCTCCTTGGCGTTTTATCATTTTACATTTAGTTCCGTGGTAGGTTTTCGATTACTTTTTTAGTATAAATTGTGAATTATAGGTCAAGGTTTATTATTTCATATGTGGACACCCAATTATTCTAACATCATTTGCTGAAAAAGACTAACCTTTCTCCATTGAACTGCCTTGGCACATGTCAAAAATCTATTAATATATATGTATGGATCTATTTTTGGACAATCTGTATTGTTCTATTGATAAATTTGTCTATCTATGTCAATGCCGCACTGACTTGATTACTAAAGCTTTATAAATAAGTCTTTAAATCAGATGGTATAAGTCCTTCAACTTTATTCTTACTTGTCCAAACTATTTTTGGCTATTCTAGGTCCTTTGCATCTTCACATAAATTTTATAATTAACTTGTCAATTACTATCAAAAAAAAAAAAACCTCCTGTGATTTTGATTGGGATTGGATTGAATTCATAGATCAATTTAAGGAAAAGTAAGATCTTAATAAAATTGCATCTTCTGATGCATTACATACCTCTTACCATTTATGTAGGACTTCAACTTCTCTTACATTATTTTGCAGTTTTTACTGTGCAGATCTGGAATATCTTTCCTTGAACTTATCTCAAAGTATTTCATATTTCTGATGCTGTTGTAAATAGTTTCTTTTCTATTCTTGAATACTTGTTCCTAGTATATGGAGATAAAACAGATTTTTCTATCTTGATTATCTTGAAATATTGCTAAAGTTATTTATTCTGGTAGCTTTTTATAGATTCCATAGATTCATTTATATATAAATGATCATGTATTTTGCAAGTAGAAACATATCTGCCTTTCAAATCTGAATGAAACTTATTTATTTTTCTTACCTGATTACACTGGCTAGAACCTTCCGTTCAATGCTGAATAGAAGTGAATAAAGCAATTATCCTCTTATTGCTGAATTTAGGTGAAAAATATTTAGTATTTTGGCATTCAGTAGAATATCGGCTGTAGAATTTTTTTGGAGATGCCTTTGTTCAGATTGAGAAAAAGCCATTTTATTTTAAGTTTGCTGAGAGACATTACTGAGAATAGATATGGGGTTTTTTTCAGGTACTTTTTTGGGCATCTATTGAAATGATTATATGGGTTTTTTTGTTTGTTTATTCAGTCCATTTATATGGTGAATTACATGACAACAACTGTAATTTTGTCTATTTGTATCTGCAGTTTTATAAATTGCTTTATTTATTTGATGCTCTGTTATTAGGTACATATCCATTTGGATTCTCATGCCTTCTTAAAGAAATCTGGCCACTTTATTATTATGCCTGGAAACATTTTTACTCATAAATCTAAATTGTTTGATAATAATAAAGCTACTCCAATTTTCTTTTGATTAGTATTAGGATAGAATGTACTTTTTTCTCTTATTTTAGTTTATATCTGTCTTTATATATCAGCAGTATATTGTCTCTTTTTTTGTCAGAACAATCTCTTACATTTTGTTTGTGTTTTTTAGTGCATATTTTAGGTTTAATAGTATTCATTTTTAACATATCTCAATGTACTTGGCAAATAATATTTTTCACCCCATATAAATAAGAACCATATAATAGTGTACTCCCATTTCTCCAACCCATATTATGTGCTATTGTTGTCACACAGTTTATTTCCACATACATTAAACATTACACACTACATTGTTTTTTGCTTGAAGGATTCATTTTTAAAAGGTTAATATTTAAGAAAAAGTATTTTATGCTCACTCACATATTCACAACTTCTGGTATTCTGTGTTTCTTTGCATGAAGATAGAACACACAATTACCATATGATCTAACAATTCTACCCCTACATATATCTCCCTGAAAACTGAAAACAGGTATTCAAGCAAACACTTGTACATGGATGTTCATAATAGCATCATTCAAAATAGCCAAAAGTTGAAACAATCTAAATGTCCCTCAACTAATGAATGGATAAACAAAATGTGGTATGTCCACAGGATGTAATATTGTCTAGTTATAAAAAGAAATGCAGTACTGTATGTGCTATAACATTGATGAACACTAAAAACATCATGCTAATTAAAAGAAGTCAAACAAGAAAGTCTACATATTATATGATTTAGTTTATATGATATATCCAGAATAGGAAAACCCATAGAGATAGAAAGCAGGTTGTTGTTTGCACGGGTTGGAAAGGGTGAGAGAGTAGGAAGTGACTCCTTAATGTGTGAGAGTTTACTTTTGGGGTAATAAAATTTCCTGGAACTAGACGATGATTATGGTTACATGTCATAGTAAATGTAATTAACAACAGTGAATTGTACATTTTTAAATGGTTAAAATAGTGAACTTTATGTTATATGTATTTTACTATGATACCAAAAAAAGCTTGATATCCTGATTATATTCTTACTACCATTTTCTCATTCTTCCAAGAATATTTTGGAATAGAAATTAAACTATGTTATAGAATTTTTCTCCATCTTTCCAACCATGGACCATGTAATTTCAGAGAATTTATAAGGATAAAGGATGACTTGGTGGTCTCTTGGCTATCTGCCTAATTTTACAAATGAAGGCAAAGCCATAGAGACATCAAGAAACATATACATGACAAAATAAGGTTAAGAATTCAAGACTTTTGACCCTCAGATTAAGATTATTTTCACTATTATAGAATCCTGCTTCATACCAGCAAATATGCATATATAAAAATAGGTAGAAAAGATAAAATTAACACATATACTATTAAATTCATAAAGGTTTTTCTAGAGGTAGGCTAAAATGTAGTCTTTGAGCCTTCTGGAATTCAAATAAAAGAAACTTAAGATGGAAAGTATTTTTAAAATGAAAATATATGCATGTGTGTATATATACTAACATTTAATAGTATATTAACTATTATTATGTGTTATATATATTTATATATAAATGTGCCAGGTGGAACTATTAATAACAATGAGACTTGAAATATGTTTCCTCTCATGGATTCCCCAATAAAATATCTTACATAATATATAGAACATAATCCATCATTCCCATGCTTTTTGATATTTTTCATAGCATGTTCTTTAATTCATCATCCTTATGATGTGGTGTTTTATAGCATTTTTTTGTAACATATAGGCTGAAAGCATAAATCTAAGTAGCTTTCAAATTTTAGCAATTATTACACATTTAATGAGGTAATTTGAAGAAAACAAATTTTAGCACCTCGAATTTTAGCACCCAAAGAAAATATTCATCGAAGTTTTACTGCATTTTTTTCAGTTTTTTATGCATAGGATATTAATGTAGTTATAATTACATGCTACAAAAAATGTATATCCCAATTCCCAGTGTTTTCTTTTTTCACATAATATACTAATATTCCAAGCATCTTACACATAGGCATAGTATCCTTTCATTTTGTTTTGTTTTGTTTTGTTTTGTTTTAGCAGGCTTCATGCCCAGCATGGAGCCCAGTATGGGGCTTGAACTCATGACCCTGAAACCAAGACCTGAGCTGAGATCAAGAGTCAGATGCTTAACCGACTGAGCTACTCATATGCCCCTAGGCATAGTATCCTTAAACAATTTTTGGTGATGGCATTATAGTCTATGTAATGAATTTGTACTGTTACATAATCAGCTTCTCATTGCTGGACATGTAGTGATAGATTGCTTCTAAACTATTCAGTATTATACATAATACTGAAATGATAACTCAGTGGCTTTTTCTTTTAAGAATTATTTCCCTAGGATAGAATATTGTCAAAATGTATGAACTTTTTTTAGGTTCTTGATATATATATGGTCAAATTTGTTATCTAAAAGATATTCTAATTTATAGCCCCAACAGTAATACTTGCTATGTCCCATCTCTCCACATTCTCTATAATATCCAATATTAATTTTATTTAAGCATCTAACTTGGTACGTAAAATGATGAATGCATTTCTTTGGATACTATTGAGGCTGAGCTTTTTTTTGTTCAATTTAATGATTATTTTTTCTTTTATATTTTTTCTTTTAACTTCTTTTATCTATTATCTTTAGAGTCATCCCTTAACTGTATTATCAATACATGTAACAACACGATTTACTGGTTAATAGCTATTCAAATTTTGGGGCACCTGGGTGGCTCAACCGTTAAGCGTCTGCCTTCGGCTTAGGTCATGATCCCAGGGTCCTGGGATCAAGCCCCGCATCGGGCTCCTTGCTTGGTGGGAAGCCTGCTTCTCCCTCTCCCACTCCCCTTGCTTGTGTTCCCTCTCTTGCTGTCTCTCTCTGTCAAATAAATAAATAAAATCTTTAAAAAAAATAGCTTTCAAATTTTGATATATAGTTCAACTTATATACAGAAATCCTCATTCATACAGCAATAGGCACATTGAATAAGTGTGAGTATAAGGTGCAATAAGAAAGCAATTTAAATCCCCACCTTGTTTACTAATGCATCTATTCAAAACCATTTTGTAAGGTGAACTGTTGCCTGCCGTTTGGGTGAAATTGTAGACAGGTGCCGTTAATAAATCTGGCCATTCCTGGTTAATGAAAAGTCCTTCTGTGACTTTTAGTGATAAAAACGACCTCACAAAGATAATTAAGATTTGTGACTCCACATAATAACCAAAACCTGAATTTTTTCACTGAATGTTAAAACTTCTCAACAAAGCTAAAAGGGAACCTACAGAATGGGAGAAGATATTTGCAAATGTCTTATCAGATAAAGGGCTAGTATCCAAAACATATAAAGAACTTATCAAACTCAACACCCCCCCAAAAAAAAAAAAATCCAGTCAAAAAATGGGTAGAAGACATGAACAGACCTTTCTCCAAAGAAGACATTCAGATGGCCAACAGATACATGAAAATATGCTCCCCATCACTCAGCATCAGGGAAATACAAATCAAAATCACAATGAGCTACCACCTCACACAGGTCAGAATGGCTAAAATTAACAACTCAGAAAACAATAGATAGTGGCGAGGATGCAGAAAAAGGGGAATGCTCTTACACTGTTGGTGGGAATGCAAACTGGTACAGCCACTCTGGAAAGCAGTATGGGGGTTCCTCAAAAAGTTAAAAAAAAAAAAAAAAAAGAAAGCTTCCCTATGATCCAGCAATTGCATTACCAGGTATTTATCTGAAGGATGCAAACATAGTGATTATAAAGGGCACATACACCCCAACGTTTATAGCAGCAACATCTGCAATAGCCAAAATATGGAAGGAGCCCAGATGTCCACTGACAGATGAATGGATAGAGAAGATGTGATTTTATATATATATATTGTATTTTATATATATATGTGATTTTATATATCTATTACATATATGTACATATTAGTATTTGCTAAGTGAAATAAGTCAGTCAGAGGAAGACAAATACCATATGATTTCACTCATACGTGGAATTTAAAAAACAGAGCAGATGAATATAGGGGAAGGGAAAGGAAAATAAAACAAGATGAAAACAGAGAGGGAGGCAAACCATAAGAGACTCTTAACTCTAGGAAACAAACTGAGGGTTGCTGGAGGGAAGGTGGGTGAGAGGAATGGGTAACTGGGTGATGGGCATTAAGGAGGGCACTTGATGTAATGAGCACTGATGAATCACTAAATTCTACCTTTAAACTAATACAATAAGTTAAAACTTCTCTGTTCCAACTATAACCTGCTCCAGGTAGGAAGCTTGCAGAAGAAAAAAAATGTACAGATTGTTTTTTTTCTCCATTAGGGTTGGAGTTGAGGTATGCATTACAGAGAGTGGTAATTTAGCAGCATATGTAAGAGCACTGACTTGAGCCCTATCGCCTTGGAAGGAATCTCAGATTTGACATTTACCAAATCTGTGAGCCTGATAAGTAATTGCTATTATTAAATGTTTTCTCGGTCAAGTAAATTAATACATATACAGCACTTAGAAGAACTCGTGGAATATAATAAGGGCTACCTATAGAATATTTGTTGCCTAGCATTTGCCCCAATATTCATCACCTCGCTTACTAGTAAGCCATGATATTTACCCACTCTAGGGTTGGGGTGAGTTATTGTTAGGTAGGAGGGAGAGAAGAATTAGAGCAGAAGACATTTATAATGAAAAGAGAATTGATATTCATTTCCTCTGTCCGCGGTAACTTTTTTAAAGCTAACTTTTGCTTTTATGGGATCTTTATGGATTTTTCAGTGAACTCGTAACGAAGGATATCTCACTTCTCTGATGCATTTTTGTCAACATGACCCTCACACACCTTCCAGCATCTTTTTTTCATGATCTCATTGCTCTCCTTTCTTACTTTTTTAGAGTGGTAATTATAATGACCCCAGGCTGGCTGGCTTGCTTGCTTGATTGGCGCATATTTACTCATCACAAACACATATATCTGACCTGTTGACCATAGGCGTGCAATAACTTTCCGAATGCAGCCTCTGCTTTTCTGCCACAGATCACTTTAGCGAGCAGCTCACCTATAGACATTTCATTCAACACGTGCTGTTGACTAATCTCTCCACTATTTCCCAAATTACAGAAGTTATATTAGCTCTCCAAATGGTCGGTCCCACCAATGTCCTTCCCTTGATTTGAAACAAGCAGGAAGCATCACTCCCTGCTCCACTACCTCATGTGAAGGTGGAAGATGGGAGATCGACAGCACAAATCCCTCCAAAACAAGGCCCAGCTTTCCAGCTCTCAGTCTCTTTTGGTGGTAAGTAAACACTGAGCTAAAGGTGATAGTTTTGGGAGCTCTGCTATGCCTGCTTACATGAGCAAGCACTAAACAGGAATCAAGGATACTTAGCTCTATTTTATTGGGGCCACAGTAATAAACAAAGGTAAAATTGCTGTCAAACAGAATCTTATATAATCAAATTTATATTTCTAAACATGGTAAATTAAGGGAAAGCATTATTTGAATAACGATTTAGAAGATTTTAACAAATACTATGGAATTTATTCTATATTTATTGACCATCTTCTATTTTCTATGCATATCAGGCGAATATTCTGCTCTTATGGGGCAGAATTATAGTAAAATAGTTAACACTTACTGAAATGTTTTATGCTGTATGATGTAAGGGACGATACTTTTTCTGAAGAACACTGTAACTCTGAGCTTCCATTGGCAAGGCAGTGCTATGCTGCCAATCCAGTCCTAACACTGTCTCACGGCTATCAGTACTAATAGCTCTTTCAATAGTAATAAGGATACCTTTGCATTTGGTATGAACAAACAAAATGTCACATAGAAGCTTCTTTGAGGGTAAACATAAGCTAAGGAGACAGGTATTATTTATTCCTCATGCCACCTGTAGACCCCTTTATAATGATATCGTGTCCTTCTTTCTCTGTTATCACAGTCTTTGGGTTAAAATCTGGTTTGTCTGATACAAGAATGTCTACTCCAGCTTTCTTTTTATGTCTGTTAGCATGATAAATTGTTCTCCACCCCTTCACTTTCAATCTGGAGTTGTCTTTGTGTCTAAAATGAGTCTCTTCTAAGCAGCATATTGATGGGTCCTGTTTGTTTGTTTTTTTAATCCATTCTGATAACCTACGTCCTTTTATTGGAGCATTTAGCCCATTTACATTCAGAGTAATTATTGAAAGATATGAATTTAGTGCCATTGTATTACCTGTAAAGTCGCTGTGCCTGTAGATTGTCTCTGTTTCTTTCTGGTATTCGTTACTTGGGCTCCCCAATCAAAGGATCCCCTTTAATAAATCTTACAGGGCTAGTTCACTGTTCACAAATTCCTTAACTTTTGTTTGTCCTGGAAACTCTTTATCTCTACTTCTATTCTGAATGACAGCCTTGCTGGATAAAGTATTCTTGGCTATGTATTTTTCCCACTTAGCACGTTGAATATAATATGCCAGTCCTTTCTGGCCCACCAGGTCTCGTGGACAGGTCTGCTGCCAGCCTTATGTGTTTGCCCTTGTAGGTTAAAGATTCCGACCTGATCTGCCTTCAGGATTTTCTCTTCATCTTTGAAATTTGCAAGCTTCACTATAATACGTCAAGGGGTTGACCTATTTTTATTGATTTTCAGGGGACTTCTCTGTGTCTCCTGGATTTGAATATCTGCTTCCTTCCCCAGATTAGGGAAGTTCTCAGCTATAATTTATTCAAATAAACCTTCTGCCACTTTCTCCTGCTCTTCATCTTCTGGGACCCCTATTATCCAGATATTATTTCACTTTATGGAATTGCTGAGTTCTCTAAGTCTCTCTTTGTGATCTAATAGTTTCTTTCTTTCTCCTTTTAGCTTCCTTACTTTCCATCATTTTATCTTCTATACCACTGATTCACTCTCCTGTTTCATTCATCCTCATTTTTATGTCCTCCACTTAGGACTGCATCTCTGTAATAGCATTCTTAATTTTGGCCTGACTAGATTTTAGTTCTTTTATTTCTACAGAAAGGGATTCTCTAGTGTCTTCTATGTTTTTTTCAAGCCCAGCTAGTTATTTTTATAATCATTTTAAATTCTAGTTCAGACATCTTACTTATATCCATATTAATTAAATCCCTGGAAGTGAGGACTATACCTCCTGTTCTTTCTTTTGGGGTGAATTTCTCTATCTCGTCATTTTGTCCAGAAACAAAAAGAAGAAAGAAAAAAAACCTGGAGGTGTCTTTGGGTCTAAAATGAGTCTCTTGTACAAGAGAAAAACAAAAACAAAAACACAAAAACCTAGATCCTGGCCATGTTTTGGTCTGCTTGCTACAAGAAACTAAATCCCACAATAAGAAAGAAAGAAAAGGGATGCCTGGGTGGCTCAGTCAGTTAAGCATCTGTCTTTGGCTCAGGTCATGATCCCAGGGTCCTGGGATTGAGTTCCACATTCCGCTGAGCACATTTCTCAGTGGGGAGAGTGCTTCTCCCTCTGCCTGCCGCTCCCCCTGACTGTGCTCAATCTCTGACTAATAAATAAAATCTTTTTTAAAAAAGAAAGCATACACACACACACACATAATGAAAGGAAACAAAATATATATAATATATATATAAATTAAAATTTAAAAAGAATTGAAAAAATAAGAAAATAACTGGAAAAATAATACTAAAAGACTAAAGAATAAAAATACAAAGAATGCTATAGACTGCGTTCCAAAACTCCAAATTTTATGGACTCCTGCGGGGCAGACCTGTGCTGTTCCTCCCAGGGATGTGTGTGAAGGGGGATGTCTTGCCACACTTCTGCCTCTCGCTGGATCCCTCCCAGGAAAGCATGACCATGCAGCAGTTCACAGAGCAAAAAGCCTGAACCTAAATTCTCTGTTTGCAGCTGGCTTCCCCACTCCTGTTCCTGGGAACTCTGCCCCACTCAGGCACCACCTGTTCTTCTGGTGACCCTGGGGATCATGAGGTCATGCTGTCACACCTGGGATACTGCCCCACTTCACCACCTGAGCATCTTTAAGCCACGCATGTCCCACACTGTAGCAGATTTCTAAAAGTCCTCGTTTTGCACTCCTTTGCTTATAATACTTTGCAGTAGCCTTCTTAAACAGGCTCCCTCCCCTCCACCATATCCTCAGCTATATCACTCCGGATCTGAGGTGCAGACGTCCTACCTTACAAACGGTAGTGGCTTTTCTTCTTGTAAACTTGCAGCATTTCTTTTGTCAGATCCCCGATCAATTTCTCAGGTGCTCAGAATGATTTAATAACTATCTTTCTGTATTCTAGGGATGAGACAAACTTAGGGTCTCCCTACTCCTCTGCCCCTTCCATTATATTTCAAGAAGATCTAATTGCCCATCCACAAGTAACATATTCATTCTATGTATGTGACAACATGTACTTTTATTTCCATATTAAATTACTTTTCTATACAGAAAAGTGTCTAAGTTATTTGCAGGCAAAATTTTTTAAATGTATGTAATATTCTATTTTATTAAATTATAATTTTCTCAGCAAATGTCACAAGAAATTATCAAATATCTTAAACGTAATATACCATCATTATTAAAATGACTAATGATCTTGCCTTAAAGTTTTAGAAAAAGGATTTTTCTTACAAGTCTAATGAAAAAGTTTTCCTTAATACTTCAATCTCAATTACGACTATATTAAAATTTGCTTTTTTGACTAGACTGAATCTTATACAGCCCTTCATAGCCTATCCATTTGACAGTTTTCTATTTGGGGTATTAATACTTATTGAAAATCACTGAAGCAAAGTAGAATTATTCTGGTATTTTAAAAATCTTTTTAAAGGTTAAAAGAGTTCTTTTGCTATTTATATTTAAGACTTTCAAAAACATTTCTAAGAAAAATTCAGTTGAAATCTCAGTTAATAAGAATCCAGCTAAATGGAACAAATCATATCTACAAAATTTTCAAAGGAAGAGGAAGATTGGTATGAAATACATTTAAAATCTAACAATAATATGAACCACACAAGGTTTAGTTCAGATTAAAATGGATCACATATACCTTGTCCATCTACAGAACACTATAATGAGAATTGACATTAAATTGAGAGCGTGAAGTCACTGTAATCTCGAAAAGTAAACAATGTTTTTATTATCTTTACCTTACCATTCTTATCAAGGCTAAAAGTAGACTAATAAAAATTTTGGAACATATTTTTTAAAGATTTTATTTATTTATTTATTTATTTATTTATTTATTTATTTATTTGAGAAAGAGTGCACCGACGGTGGGGAGGGGCAGAGGGAGAGAGAGAAGCAGACTCCCCTCTGACTAGGAAGTCTGATGTGGGGCTTGATCCTAGGACCCAGGGATCATGACCTGAGGGGAAGGTAGACACTTAACTAACTGAGCCACCCACGTGCCCCCAAAATTTTGGAACATTTAAAATATGAGAGTTTCTGAGTAGAAAGCCCTCAACTCACCAGAAAATAAAGTTGAAGAATACTTCATCTACTAAGAATTCTGATTAATTAAGTTTATAATCAGAGTTTAGTTTAAAAATATCACAACTACAGAATGTACTTCCATTGTAAGAATAAAGCCTTGGTTCTTAAGTATCCATTTTTTTTCCTTCTCATTTACGCTTTGTAATTAACTTCAAAATTTTAGTTACCCCCGCACGAGCCTGAGAAGAAAAAGCGATCAAATACGTTCATTAGATGGTCACACCTGTTTAGACCAGCAGCAAGAGAGTGATATTTGGTGGGTCTAGAAGGACTCGCGCTTACTTGGCTAGTCCACCTGACTCCAGTCTCTCTTGATATCCTTATCACAGGCTCTGTACTAAAAACAAAAGAACCAACAGCTGTACTTCTGCCCTACTTCTATTTTGAGTTTTGAATTTGTTGGTTGTCAGCCATTTTGGACTGAAAACCAGATAATCAAGCCTCTTCATACTGTGTCTTAAATAATTAGATTCATAATGAAACTATTATGGTATTTCTAAAACTTATAAGAGGCAAATTCATATGTTTTGAAACAATGACTGTATTGGCTACTCAGAGGTATTATTTCCTATTCATTTAACATTTTAAAGATTTTGGTAATGTTAAATTAATGACATCTGGAATAGGAAATTATTAATGTATGTGCTGCTTATTGGTAAGCTGGTGAATTTCATAGACATAGTTTCGGTGAATGGCTTCCTAACTGAAAGTAATAACCTCCAAATATGTAAGATAATCTTATAATTTGTTTATGGACAATATGTTACTTATGTTAGAGATACTAAATTCAAAAATGTGTTTGATCATGTTTTTAAATGGGAAGTAAAGAGTGCATAGAGAAAAACTTATCCATTGAATCTAAATTAGAATAGAGGATGAAGAAATTATATGATACCACTGGACAAAAATGGCCCAATATTTGCATGATGTTCATTGTTACTTAAATTCAGTCTATCCACGTAAATTCTTTTGAAGTTGGAAGGTATGCCACATGGCAAAGATTTCACCAAATCCTGAGCAGTCAACCAGCCAGCCTAGCAGATGGATGGAGAAGAATCAACCCAGAATGCACTTGCTCCATGCCCTGCAGCTATGAGGTGTATATTAAGTCCATTATTTCCTGATGAGCAATTCAAAACATCTATCTACTTGGGGCTGCTATTTCACCAGTTGGAAGCCTGTAACAACCACTAAAAAAATCTTTGAAGGGCTTTCTAGACTACCAAACAAAATCATTTATAGCTGTATGTTCAGATGAAGGTGATTGGTCTTATTTAGAACATTTTTTTCCCCAAATTTTCTAAAGATAACACTGAATATAACTTAATATTTGTTTAGAGGGTTTTATTAATAAGATATTCTACTTTTATTAATATGATGACTGAATCTTTTCTGTTCGCAAAACTACTACTATTGGAAGTAAGCACATCAAAACCCTGATATAACTCAATGCCCCTACCTCCTGGAGTATTTTTTAAATATATCCAGATTATCCAGTGGCCAACCACTTTACCACATCTACCAAATTAATCAAAAGTTCCCACCTATATCCACCTATTTGTGACAACTCCGAATACTATAGTTATGGCTACTGACTAAATAAATGACATTGGAAACTATAAGCCTCACTGTGTGTAGGTCCCAGCAAAATCTCTAGCCCTTTGTCTCACTGATAGAAGGTTCAATATACTCTCCTTGTCTCATTATTATTTTTAATATTTAAGAAAAAATATCTTTTAAAAATGGTTTCTTTGTATAATTAATAACCCCAAATAAGTTCAGTCCTCATGTTTTTGGGTTACCATATGATGTTATAAAATCCTCTCACAGCTTGGGGTGCCTGGGTGGTGCAGTTGGTTAATTGACCTACTCTTGGTTTCGGCTCAGGTCGTGATCTCAGGGTCATGATCTCAGTGTCATGAGATTGAACCCTAGTCTGTCTCTGTGCTCAGTGCAGGGCCTCCTTGGGAGACTCCCTCTCTCTCTGCCCCTCCCCTCACCACACATTCTCTCTCTCTCTCTCTCAAATAAATAAATCTTTAAAAAAATCCTCTCACAGCTATACTCAATCATATTGACTTCTGGTTTTATTTTGGTCTTGAGGCTGTATGAGCCCACAGCAATTCTTTTCTTCCCATCAGCTGGGAAATTATTTGGTGAGTGATAAGCAAAGCTACAAAGGATATTCACGCACTTAAAATTGAGCAGTTGCCTGGATTTGCTTCCCGTGCCATCCACTCACTGCTTGAGTGATTATGCTGCTGTACTTCTTAGGTACAAAGTAGCTCTTCATGGAAAATTCACCTCTAGTCCCCATCACTAATGATCAACTATCCCAGTCTTTGACACAATCTTTTTCCAGGCTCCTCATCCCCGGGGCTGGGTGGCAATATTAAGATAGTCAATGAGGAAAGTGAGAAGGAAAAAAAGAAAATATAGAAACCCCCTTTCCTCTTCCTTATACTTAGGCACCTCTGTTGCATACCCCTCACTCACTTCCACACACAAAGCAGCAGGCTGTGAGTATTTAGGATTGATGTAGAGATCTGGGTTTACACTGATAACTTCACAGCCATCAATCAAGAGGTTCTCAACAGCCCTCCAGCTCTGTTGCTAGACTGACATTCTTTGATAACCAGCTGAACGTATATGAGACATTGCAGAGTCTGACCAGTGCAACAGTGTAGTCAAGGAGTTACTGGATTTAAACAGCACTTAGGCAATGCCTACATTTCAAAGGGAAGCGTTAGAACCTCAGGGTAGATAAAAGTTTCTGAAGAGAACTCCTGAGATGACATCAGAGGAATGAAGGTGAGATTCACCTAAAATCCAGGAAAGCTAGGACTGTGAAAACCTTCTAATAGTTGTAGAGTTGCTACAAGATGGCAGATATTTCAGGGGCAAATGTTTCAGACTCTGATGTGCAATGCTGGTGAGCAAATGGTTGGCTTCTCCAAAGTCTATACACCTTTAAAGTCTCACTAGGAGCTTCAGAAATTATGAAAGAAATCTGGATCATCCAGGCCCAAATTATTTGGGGATTGAGGGAGTTATCTCAGGTTAGAATCACTTAGAGCACCCTACTTACAGTTAAAAGGACAGTTTGAAAAAAAATAATGAAGACTATGCAGCAAAACATTTGACGTACGAAATTTTTAAAAATTTCCATGAACATTTAGAAATAGGGAAAAGCAAGGTATGACAATATACTTTATAAAAGTATTCCTATACATTAAAAATATAACTCAATGATCTATATTATAAAATATCAATTTATACCCATCTTAAGAATATGTGAATTGTACAATGTGAGAAGTTTTTGATTTTACACCTAGGTGACACAGAAGCCAAGTCTTTTAAAACCTATATACATTAAGTAAATTTAAAAAAAAAATCTCAGGGCTGGTATAATTTTCACAATTGAAAGGATTCCAACTGGAAGTACTCTTCTGTTACTGTTGCACAATAACTGCTTTTCCAAAGACTGCCTGATAGATAAATTCATAATATTACTATTTTGAATATTACTGAGTTATTGCCAACAATAGGGTAGGATTGAACCCAGTAGGATCAATCTTATAAATTTCCTCACATACAAATCTCTTTACTTCTCTTTCCCTACTTAATGGTAATAACCCATTGGTTAGTCTGTTTAAATATTCCTAGACTAGGTCTCCACATTCCCGAGCTATTCCACACTATAGTCTCAGTCATGGATTCCAACACTACAGCCTTAATATGGACAGATTCTTAAATAAAATGGAAACTCCAGCTTCCAGCTTTATAATAATAATGTGTATATGTACATATGTCTATATGTGCATATGTCTGTATAAGGTATACTTATGTGGTGTTGTATGTTTGTATAACATGTATAGATTTCATGTACTAGTGGTTACATATCCACAAAGCATAAGAAAATATCTTTGTACAAACTCAGTGTAGTTATTTTTTTAATAAGTAGATTCACTGTTCGCCCCATCATTTGTGATAAGCCTCCTTATACAGGTACGACTTTGATGATATCAATGTAAACAAACTAGAGTATTTCTTCAAATGGAATCTCTTGTACCCATCAGTGAAAGGATGCGTAGGAAACTTGTTTCATAACTCAGAGAACGTCTGTGTCATCTTGACTTTTATGTCTCCAGATTCTTTATTCTGCTTTTCACATTGCTTTGCTTATTTCTTATTGCACCTCGGTAAATGAATTTCATTTCTCAGTTAGGCTCAAGAGATCTATTCTTATAACCTTTTCTCACCTTATCTTAATTCCTTAGGGGTTGACTGCACTTATTCATTGCTGTGGTATTGTCAGGGGAGTTTCACCTTTTCCAAGGGATATCAAGATGTACATTTTATGAGATGTCAATAATAGTAATGGGAATAACTGTTACTTTATTATTCCAGAGCTTTCACCGAGATTATACTGTATTTCTAATTACCATTCTGCATATAACCTTTGATTAAAATATTTCTTTTTTATTTCACAATGTTCTTTTAGATATATAAATTGGATTAATAATAATTGGGTTATATAGTTTCAACCATATAGTCAAGCTTCATTGAGTTATGATGATTTAACATGCATTCTTTCTTTTTTTCATCTGGTCTCTTTTTGTTGGTTTTCTCTAATTTGGTGCCTTCAGAAGGTGAGAAAGATAAAAGTTGAAACTGCTGCTTATCTCATGTAACTCATTGGAAATCCTAATAACTTTTGGTGAATGTAGAAATAATTAAGGAAAGGATGTTTGAAAGTTATATATAATTCTATTTACTATTCAAGCACTTTTCATTTCTCACTTCTATTGATAATTGATTTTCATCATTGTAAACTAGAAATTTTAAATTTAAAAATATTTTATTATGGTTTTAATAGCTCCTGTAACTTGGATACTTAGCACTTCTGACTCCTTGAACCTGAAATATTTAATAGTTTTCAACTAAAGATTAAATTTTAAACATATGTATAAGTTATATTTATTTTATTACAATTGATACTTACATACATAAAAATGATTGCATAGGTAAAGTAAAATTCTGCCAGGCAACATTATAGATTTTAATGATTCTATCTTCAAAAATTAAATTAAATTTGCCACCTAGTTTTGGGAAAATGTTTACAGTATACTTTGTAAGAAGAATAAACATCAACAGACTAAGAAGACAAACCACAGACAAGGAGAAAATATCTGCATAAGACACATCTGGTAATGTACTGTTATCCAAAATATACATAAAAGTCTAAAAACTGAAAAAAAAATTGAAAAACTCAACAATAAGGAAATGAAAAACACAATTTGAAAAGATGCTTAAAAGACTTCGAGCAGACACCTTACCAAAAAAGATCTAAAGATAGCAAATAATATGAAAAGATGTTCAACATCACATCATTAAGAACTGTAAATTAAAACAACAATGAGAAACCACCGCATACTAGAAGAATGGCTGAAATCCAGAACACTGATAATACCAAATGTGATGAGGCTGTGGAGTAACAGGAACCCTCAGTTACTGTTGATGCAAATACAAAATGTTATAGCCACTTTGGAAGACAGTTTGGTAATGCTTACAAAACTACACATACTCTTACTATGTGATGTAGCAATCATACTCCTTCGTGTGTACCCACATAAATTGAAATTTTAGTTCCACCAAAAAAACCTGCAGAGATATTTATAGCAGCTTTGTTCATAATTGCCAAAACTTGGAACCAACCAAGATGTCTTTCCATAGGTAAACAGATGAATAAACTGTGGTATATCCAGCCAATAAAATACTATTTAGCACTAAAGAAATGAGCTTCGAAAGTAAAGGAGAAATAAAGACTTTGTTAGATAAACAAAAATTGAGGGTATTTGTTGCCATTAGATGGGCCTTGCAAAAAATGAAAAAAAAAAGTTTTTAGAGAGAAGGAAAATGATATAAATCAGAAAAACAATCTACATAAAAAAGGAAGAACATCAGAGAAGGAATAAATGAAGGTAAAATAAAAACTTATTTTTCTTGTTTTTAATTGATTTAATAGTTTGTTCAAAATAATAGCAATACTACATTTGAATACATATACATATGTATAAGTGAAATAAAGGGCAGCCATATATAAGTGAAATGAATAGCAGTTATGATACAAGGGAAGGGGAGTAAGAATTAGGATTACTTTGTTATTATAAGGTACTCACACTACCCATAAAGTGCTACAGTGTTATTTCAAAGTAGTCTTGAATTATTTGTAAATATATATTGCAAACTCTACAGTAACCACAAAAAAAAGGACAAGAAAACAAAACAAAAACAACTACAACTGATACATTAAGGAGTAAAAATAGAATCATAAAATAATTAAAATAAAAAAGACATAGTTTGAGGAGAATAGGTATTAACTCTTCTTTAAACTATTGGGACAACACTAAAATAAAATGTTTCTGCACAGCAAAAGAAACATCAACGAAATTTAAAAAAAAGTAACCTACTGAATGGAAGAAGATGTTTGTAAATGACATATCCAATAAGTGGTTAATATCCAAAATATATGAAGAACTTCTATTAACTCAACACAAAAAGAACAAATAATTCAATTAAAATGGTCAGAAGACCTGAAGAGACATTTTTTCAAAGAAGACATAAAGATGGCCATCAGATATATGAAAAGTGCTCAACATCACTCATCATCAGGGAAATTCAAGTTAAAACCACAATGAAATATCATTTTACACCTGTTAGAATGGCTAAAATAAAAACACAAGAAATAACAAGTGTTGGCAACATGAAGAAAAAGAAACCCTCTTGCACTGTTGATGGAAATGCAAATTTGTGCAGCTATTGTGGAAAACAGTATGGTGGTTCCTCAAAAAAATAATAATAAAATTACCATATAATCCTGTAATTCCACTACTGGGTGTTTACCCAAAGAAAATGAAAAGACTAATTAGAAAGATACATGCATCCCTTTGTTTTCTGCAGCATTATTTACAATAGCCAAGATATGGAAGCAACCTAGTGTCCATCAATAGATGAAAGAATAAAGAATACACACACACACACACACACACACACACACACATAAACACACACTGTGGAATATTACTCAGCCAGAAAATAATAATAATGAAATCTTACCATTTGCAATGACATGGATGAATCTAAAGGGTATAATGCTAAATTAAATAAGTTAGTCAGAAAAAAACAAATACCACATGATTTTACTCATATGTGGAATGCAAGAAACAAAACAAATGAACAAAGAAAAAAAAGAGACAAAATCTATAAAAGACAAACTGGTGGTTGCCAGAAGAAAGGTGGGGGGGGGAAAGCATGAAGTAGATAAAGGGGATTAAGAGTACACTTATCTTGATGAGCACTGAAAAATGTATAGAGTTGTTAAATCATTATATTGTAAACCCAAAACTAACCTAACACTGTATGTTAATTATACTTGAATAAAAAATATTGATAAAAGAAATAAACACAAAAGACAGAAAAAGAGTGCAAAACAAAAATAGAAACAAAGAAGGGCAATAAATAAAAATTAGCAACGAGTATGTTAGGTATTCTATATCGGTAATCATTTTGAATGTCAATGCTTTAAAGTACCAACTAAAGTGCAGAAACTGTCAGAGTGGATCAAAACCCAACTGTATGTCATTTACAAGAAACTGAATTTAAATATAAAGGCATATATAGATTAAGAAAGAATAAAGGATAAATAAAGTCTTAAAAAAAAAATGGGGCGCTTGGGTGGCTCAGTCAGTTTAGTGCCTGCCTTCAGCTCAGGTCACAATCCTGGAGTCCCAGGATCAAATTCCATATTGGGCTCCTTGCTCAGTGGGGAGTCTGTTTCTCCCTCTGCCTGCTGCTGCCCCTGCTTGTGTTCTCTCTCTCTAATGAATAAATAAATAAAGCCTTTTAAAATAAAAAAGAAAGAATAAATGGAAAAAGATATAACACTAATACTAATTCAAAGAAAGTGAAGCAGCTATATTAATTTTAGGTTGAGCAGACTTCAGACCAAGGGAAGTTATCAGGGATAAAGAGGCAGATTATGTAATGATGAAGGGGTTAATTATCCAAGAAGACATAATGATACTTAACACATACACAACCAAGACAGGGCATTAAAATACTGGAGACAAAAACCTGATAGAACTTCAAGGAGACATAGATAAATCCACTATTACAGTTGCACATTTCAAAACTCTTCAATCAGAAATGGACAGATTTAGCAGGCAAAAAATCAATAAAGACATAGTTGAACTGAACAACACCATCAATCAACTGAATATACTGGACATCTATAGAATACTTCATCCAACAACAGCAAAATATACATTCTTCTCAAGCTCACATGAAACATTTCCCAAGACAGACCACTTTCTGGGCCATAAAACACACCTTAACAAATTTAAAAGAATAAAAATCATATAATTTCTGCTCTCAGACTACAATAGAATTAAATGAGATTGAAAATCTAAAGATAGCTTAGAAAAATTCCAAAATACTTGGAGATTAAACAACACATTTCAAATAACACATAGAATAAGGAAGAAATTTCAAGAGAAAAATTTTAAAAATATATTTTGAATTAAGCAAAAACATAAACTTTGTGAGATGCTGTGAAAACAATGCTTAGAGGGAACCTTTTAGCATTTAATGCATATATTAGAAAAGAAAAATGTCTAAAATTAATAGTCTAATCTTTCCCATTAGAAAACTAGAGAAGAAGAGAAAATAAAAGCCAAAGTAAGCAAAAGAAGAGAAATAGTAAAAATAAAAGTATAACTCATTGAAATTTAAAACAGGAAGACAATGGAAAAAATCAAGGAAACTAAAAGCTGGTTCTTTAAAAAGAGCAATAAAAGTGACAATTCTCTAACAAGGTTAACTATAAGTACAAAAAAGAGTACAAATTACTAATTTTGATAATGGAAGAGGGGACATCGCTACAGATCTCACTGACATTAAAAGGGTAATAATGGAATGCTTTGAATAACTCTATACCTACAAATTTAATAATGTATATGAAAAATACCAATTCCTTGAATGACACAATCTGTCAAAATTCACACATGAAAAAACAGACAAACTGAATAGACCTATATTCATCAAAGAAATCAATAAACTTCCAAAATAAAAAGGACCAGGCCCCAAATGGTTCACTCGTGAATTTTGTTTGCCTTTTAAGGAGGAAATTAAACTAATGCTCTACAATTACATACAATTCTCTGCTTCAGAACATAAAAGCAGAGAAATATTACTCAACTCACTGTATAAAGCTAGCATTACTGTAATGCCAAAGCTCGGAAAAGACATTACAGGAAAACAAAACTATAGACCAATATCACTAATGAACACAAATGTGAAATCCTCAACAAAGCATTAGAAAATCAAATTCAACAATATTTTAAAAGGATAATATACCACTACCAATTGGATTTATCCCAGGTATGCAAGGCTGGTTCAACATTCAAAAATTAATTAATATAATCTATCATACCTACAGGCTAAAGAAGAAAAATCACATGATTACATCAAGAATGTAGAAAAAGCATTTGACAAAATCTAATACATATTCACGATAAAAAAAAACTCTCAGTAAACAAGAAATAGAAAGGAACTGCTTCAACTTGCTGAGGAACGTCTACAAAAAAAAAAAAAAAAAAAAAAAAAAAAAACCACAAAAAACACCCAGGTTAACCTCATACTTAATAGTGAGAAACAAGAAGTTTTCCCACTAAGATCAGGAATAAGGTAAGGATGCCCCCTTTCACCAATGCTTTTTTTTTTTTTTTAAAGATTTTATTTATTTATTTGACAGAGATAGAGACAGCCAGCGAGAGAGGGAACACAAGCAGGGGGAGTGGGAGAGGAAGAAGCAGGCTCATAGCGGAGGAGCCTGATGTGGGGCTCGATCCCATAACGCCGGGATCACGCCCTGAGCCGAAGGCAGATGCTTAACCGCTGTGCCACCCAGGTGCCCCTCACCAATGCTTTTTAACACTATACTGGAAGCTCTAGCTAATGCAGTAAGACAAGAAAATAAAATAAATGATATAATATTGGAAATAAACAAATAAAATGTGTGTTTGTTCTTAGATGATGTGATCATCTATGTTGAAAACCCAAAAGAATTAACAACAACAAACCCTTCTGGAACTAATGAGCTTAATAGGAAAGTTTCAGGCAAAGTCAATTGCTTTCTTATGTAATAAAAAAGTGGAATTTGAAATTTAAAAACACAATACGAAAGAAAGAAAGAAAGAAAGAAAGAAAGAAAGAAAGAAAGAAAGAAAGAAAGAAAAGAAAGGAAGGAAGGAAGGAAGGAAGGAAGGAAGGAAGGAAGGAAGGAAGGAAGGAAATGTAGGGAAGGAAGGGAAGGGAAGGAAGGAAGGGCAGGGATTGAAGGGGTGGGACGGGGAGGGAAGGGGAGGGAAGGGAAGGGAGGAAGGAAGGGATGGCTGACTTAGGTGTAAATCTAACCAGATATATATAAGATCTATATGAGGAAAACAATATCCTGATAAAAGAAATCAAAGAATTAAATAAATGGAGATATACATGTTAATGAATAGGAAGGCTCAATATCATCAAGATGTCAGTTCTTCCAATTTGATTCAATGCAATCAAAATTCCAGCAAGTTATTTTGTGGATATCAAACAAAATGATTCTTCAGTTAAAATGGAAAGACAAAATACCTGCAAGAGCCAACATGATATTGCAAGAGAAGAACAAAGCTGGAGGACTGATAATATACAGCTTAAAATTTACTAAAAAGCTAAAGGAACCAAGACAGTGTGATATCTGTGAAAAATAGATAGATAAATAAATCAATGGGACAAAATAGAGAGCCCATCAATAGACCCACATAAATATAAGCAACTGATTTTTGACAAAAGACCAAATGCAATACAATGGAGAAAAGACAGTTTTTTCCATAAATGGTGCTAGAAAAACTGGACATCCACATTCAAAAACAGTAAGTCTAGACACAGATCTTTACACTCTTCAAAAAAAGTTAACTCAAAATGAATCATAGACCTAAATGTAAAATGCAAAATTATAAAACTCCTGAAAGATAACTTAGAGGAAAACTTAGATGACCTTGGGTATAGTGATGTTTTTTTTGATATCACACCAAGGGCAGAACCCACGAAAAAATGACTGATAAACTGGACTGTATTAAAATTAAAAATTGTTTTGTGAAAGATATATTGAGAGAATAAGAAGATTAACTACAAACTGGGATGTGATATTTGCAGAAGACACATATAGTAAAGGATTGTTATATAAAGAATACAAAGAAATTTTAAAAATCAACAAGAAAACAAAGTCCAATTAAAAATGTTTCCAAAGATATTAAAAGACACCTTACCAGAGAAGATAAGCAGGTGGAAAATAAGCATGCAAAAAGATGTTTCACATCATGCTATTAGGGAAATACAAATTAAAACAATAATGGGGTACCACTATACACCCTTAGAATGGCCAACATCTGAAACACTGATAACATCAAATGCCAGTAAGGGTGTGGAGCAACAGGAACTCTCATTCATCACTGGTGAGAATGTAAAATGGTACAGCCACTTTGGAAGACAGTTTGGTACTTCTCACGAAGCTAAACATACTCTTATCTCATGAGCCAGCAGTCACACTCACTGTATGTATTCAAATGAATTGGCAAACTATGTCCACACAAAAACATGAACAGTTGACCCTTGAACGACACAGGTTCGAACTATGCCTGTCTACTTTTTTTAAGAGTTGACAGCAAAAGCCACAATATGTTTATTTATAACTGCTCACCCCAGTCTCTATGGTACACAAAAGCAATTGGCACGTAGGTAGAGCCTGCTGCCCTCCTGAGTACCCAGGGAGGCCCCTCAAAGCCATCACCATGCCCAGTGGGCCCTGGGACTGGGCAGCATTGGAGGTTGCCCCCGTGCCCACGAGGTGGTTGAGTTGAGCACTCAGTGCTGGCAAAGAGGAGGCTAGGCTGAAGTGCAGGAACATGCCCAGAAGTCAGGGATAGTGCTGGGCAGGGCAATTTTTAGGCATTCTTTTATGTGTTAAATGAATGAATATAAAAAAAAAAAGAGAGAGAGAGAGAGAGAAAGAAAGAAAGAAAGAAAGAAAGAAAGAAAGAAAGAAAGAAAGAAAGAAAGAAAGAAAGAAAGAAAGAAAGAGAAAGAAAGAAAGAGAAAAGAAATTTCAATATTCCTAGTAAAAAATAACTAATGTTTATCACAGGCTGATTTTGAGCAAACCATTCTTCTAGAATTTACTTCCATTACCTCACTTAATCTTTGGAGTCCTGCTAATCTACCTATATAAATCTTATATAGGTGGAGCCATTGGGACTTAATCCAGACAGTGTAACTATAGAGCCTGAATTCTGAATGGCTATATTATACAAATTATTAATAACACTCATTTCCCTATTCACTTTATTGTTTTGTCTCCTCTGCCCTAAGATAGATGTTCCACAAGGGGAGGAATTTTTCTCTCACGTATTCACTGCCGTATCCTCAGTGCATGTATTAATGCATGCAGCAGGTACTCAATAAATGTGCAATGGAAGATTCAATGAATGAATACAAACGGATAGTCTTGGAAGGATTTTATGAGATAAATTAATATAAATAAAATAATTTCTAACTAAATACGTTTGACAAAGAATCGCTGTGTCTGGAGGTTCTGCTGTATTACTTTCACGTTCAAGGTATAGCTGTATCGAAAGACTGGATTCAAGTCACCTATCAGTGACTTACTACCTGTCTGATCTTCAGAAGGTTCTTACATTTTTTTTAATTCTGATTCCTTCTCTATAATTAGAATGTATATTTCACGGGTTTGTGAGAATTTAATGAGTATAGTATATGAGAATATGCAAGATAGCACTTGTAGATTATAAAAAATACCATGTGCATTAAAACTCAGTATTTTTAACGCATTTCTTTCTAGAGTGCATTTTATGGGCCACAGAATTTACTTAGTTGCCTTTTATGAAGTACTTCCAATATATTGGTAGATCTTTTTGGACAGAAAAAAAAAACCTCATTTTTTGAGCCTTATGATGACATCAGAATGAGCAGTTAACTAAAATTTAATTTTTTCAGGGAGTCCTATCTCTGAGTGCCATCTTGTAAGTACGTAATAAAATATCAGAGAGTAAACAGAAATCACTGTCCAGGAAATTCCACAGTAGCCACGCATTTTGCTATCGTACAATAGTTAAACAGATTTATCATTTTCTACTTTCTGACTAGAGTAAAATTCTCATGAAGAATTAGCTAGTCAGAAGTGTTCTGTGAAATACAAGCATTAGCTGCTGTTTTACAGAATGTATGGATCAAAATAGAAAACAGATATTTTTAAAGAATTTTGGTGTGAAGCATTCACTATACCAAATAAAATACAATTAGCTAGAACATCTATCTGCTAGGACATGAAATTATTTATAATTATATCCAAACTGATGTAATATTAAAAATCATGTAGTGGAAAGAAAAACCTTGGTTTCCAATCCTGGCTACCTGATTTTAGGCAAGTTAATGAACATATCTTGCCGGGAATGGCCAGCAATCCCTGTACCGACAGATGAAAGATAACTCCAAACTTTGCTGTGAAAGAGAGGAGAAGGCAAGGGGGTCAACGCTCGGAGGCAAAAACCCTTTTGCTCTTCTTTGTTCCCGCTTTTATTGGTGTTTCAGGATAATCACAAATCGTTATCACTGTTTCTCAGCCATGTGATGTGTGACAAGGGCTCTTACTGAAACCGGGAGGATCTGTTTACTGGAAAGATACGATATGCTAATTTGGGCGTGTTCTATTAAACAGAGCCTAAGGGACAATGCCTACGTGTCTTAGATCACAGGGCGACTGTTTGGGCTCGGAAAGTTTCAGGAAGGCAATTTCCCCCCCCCCCCCCAGCATTCCAATGTCGGAGTGGTCCTGTAGGCCTTGGCAGTCCAAAGGCCTCCGCCCTCCTCTGAAACCTTCCCTGCCCTCAGCGGCCTCTGTGTTACATTTTAGCAAGCCAGGTATTATGACTGATTTCATGCTCTATGTGAACCCCAACAATATCTGAAACTTAGTATCCAAATATTCTAAATATGAGCCTAGTGATAACTATCTTTCAGGGGTTTGTAAAGATTAAATAAGCAATAGGTTTCTGCCACTATCTGAAAGTAGAACATTCTTACGAAACCTTTCTTAAGAAACCCTAAGCCAAAATGGCATAAAATGAAGAAGAGTATCCCCTGTTTTCTGAAAGTTTGCATCATGCTACTTAACTTTACAAAAGACCTACATTAGTATCTGCTTTTTTTTCTAATCAAAAGAAATCCAAAGAAGATTTTACTTTTATAGAAAAAAGTTGTTACCATACTGATGTAGGTTTTTCGTAAAACAGAAGTGGGATAACACCAACATTCGGAAAGCAGGTGAGACTTGTACATGTAAATGGATCTATCATACTATATTGTGGAAGACATCTGAATATATTTCTCCCCTTCCCCCCTCATTCTTTACCTCATATCCTTTTAACTTTTAATTTCAAATTTTAATCATGGATCAATGGGTAGACATTGTTCTAGGGTGAAACAGGAATAAAACAAGAGAGTTTGACTAAGGACACTACCGTCTCCACATCTATCTTGACCGCCACCATCCCCAGTTACTGTCAAGTGTTCAAGTAAACTTGTTATAAGTATTTTCATGCATCATTATCTCATTGCATTCTAACAACATCATGAAAAATATACTTTACTACAGAGATAGATCAGAATTCAAAAATTTGAGAAGAGAAAGAAATTGCCAGTGAACAGAATAAGAAAGAGACGATGGGTATAAAGTGCTATTATATAAAGACATGATACTTTCCCAAAGAGATAGAACATCTGCCATCTTGTCTTTCGAATGAGTGCAATGAATTCTAGGACTAAAGATCAGAAATAGCAAAGGTTTGAACAAGATAAATGTTTAATTCTCTTTCTTCTAACATAAAAGTAGGTAATTCTCAGTATAGTACTCCATGTGACATCAGCGACATGGCCTTCTGCTATCTTCGTGCTCTACCATTCTTAAGCCAGGGAGTTTCTGCTCAATGCAGCATTACAGTCTTAGATGATTGCTGAATTCCAGAAATCCTGTCTGAATTATGAGCATGGATGGGTTGAGGAGGATGTCAAAAAAGCACATACGCTTACTGTGTGCTACCACTCTTAATAAGCTTTCATTAGATAGAGTACCACCCAATAATTTCTACTCATATTTTACTGTCCACCTTAAAGTATAAGAGAAGCTGGAATACTGCCATTTAACTGGGCACATTGCTACCTAGAATAAAGTCAGAATCCTATTACTAAGAAAGAATTGTTATTGTAAAAGTGACAAGAAGACTCTGCCTAAGAGAAGAGACTAAAAATTAGAAGACTAATTTTTATTTGCTGAGAAAGTTGAGGCTTTGGAGGACTTGAAATAGTGACATGAGAAACTTCTATCAAGCAGCATTGAGAGAAAGAATCTGGGTGACAGCTATCGCCCCAATCAGTCAACTCAGGTACTATATACATCATTGGTTTAGACTTCACTGCATTAGTGTGATTTATTATTCTCCACCATTTAAGCGTATTTAATGAAATTGACAGGAAAACTTCATTAACTTTCATTTAATTAACCTTATCTGATAATTAATAAAAATGTTTCTCTCTCCATTTATAATTTAATTACAGAGTTAGATAATAAAGTTCACTCTGATTTTCATTTTTCCATACCAACAAAATACAGTTTAATTTTTTAAAGATTTATTTATTTGAGAGAGAGAGAGAGAGCAGGGGGAGAGGCAGACAGAAAGGGAGGGGGAAAGAATTTCATGCACACTCCCCACTGAGTGTGGAGCCTGACTCAGGGCTCAATCTCACAACCCTGAGATCATGACCTGAGCCAAAATCAAGAGTCAGACACTTAACCAACTGAGCCACCCAGGTGCCCCAAAATACAGTTTATTTGTAAATATGTAGTAATATATATTTGAAACTAAGTTATAACTTTCAAGAGTTCTAGAATTTGAATCAATTATTTTAAATATTTGTTTTCTTGTTCGGTCATTATTACATTACTTACTACTCAATAATCTTTAGTTCAGTAATACATCTACTACTACTACTAACAATAATATTAAAAATAATAGTAATAGTTACCATGTGTTGCTTGCTTACTATGTGCCAGACATTTTATCATCAATATTTACAAAAAACTTAAGGGAATATAATTATTATTATAATTACATAAATGAGGAAGATGAAGTTTAGAGAGGCCACACTTCCAGATAGAATTGGGCAAGTTCTGAACATAGGAAGGCCTATACTCTTAAATACCATATAATTGATTCCAAGTCCTGATGTCATTGAAACCCTAGCCCAAGACTAGAACCACTATCCCCAGGTTTCTTGTAACATAAAAAAAAAAAAAAAAAAAAAAACCATTACTGTCTAGGCCATATTACCATGATATCTTGTTATTTGTAGCATGCTAACATATATACGTACATCTGTGAACAAAAATCAATGTTTTATATTATACACAGAGTAAAAACTGTAATTAGAGACCAGCGTAAAGCAAGACAGTTTTTATTATAAAGTTCACAAGAACTAAAGAAATTAAGGTCAGATTACTAAATCATAATATTTTGAAACCAAAAATGAAATACACTTGAACATATCTGAACAAAATATTTTTGTAATTTTAAATTTGTTCATATTAAATATTCTACAAGGTTATAGGTATTACTTATATTTATCAGCAACAATATTTTAATTAGAGCTTAATGATTTTAATCAAGTACTTATATGTTTAATTGATTTCAATGCATATCATTGGACTTCTTACATCTTTGCCAACTTTTTTCTTGAGTTATTTTTATTTGCCAATTAGTAATCACAACATAAATGTCTTTTGAGCCTCTTTTTCTTTTTTTGGTTTTTTTTTTTTCACATGTAACATCTGGAAAGTTACTGAGCTACATGAAAATAATTTTTGGACCACAATCATTTTTCACTGAAACTATAAAAAGTGTTTTATTTTTGCCATTTATTGTTTTGAAAAGTTCTGCCTGTCTATATTTTCCTTCAAGTAAACATTTGTTTTAATTCAAAACTTTTTAGAAGTTTGTGTGTGTGTATTCTTTTCCTTAATTATCGTGTAACACGGTGAACTGTGTCTAAAATCCGTCTGGTCTTTGTGAGATTTGAAATATGTTTAACTGTTATTTTTTTCTATTCATATTATTTTACTTATAATTCTTGTTCCATGTGCTCACTTTGCTTATTACATAATAGCTAATATTTATGATTGTATTTTCATGATTTGTTCTCCATTGTCTACTATCTTCACTTGACTGTTTTTAATTATTTTATCTCCATTTTATATGTATTCTGGAAAAGTTTCCCACATTTATTTGTGTATCGTTACTCTGCTATTTACTGCCTTACGTTTTAGCTCCCGGTTTGCTCCCAGTTTCATTATTCTTTCTCATTAACTAATCTTGATTTCCTTTTATTTTGCCCTATTGTGATTTAATAGGAAGGCAACGTGCACAGTGGTTAAGCACATGGTTTCTGGGCTATCCGCACTTACCAGCTGTATCCTAGGGCAAATTAGTGAACTCTGTACATCAATTCCTCATCTATAAAGCAGAAGAGTAATGGCAATTTCTCCAAAAGTAGTTGGAGATAAAAGAGTTATAATATGTAAAGTTATTAGAAGAATGCCTCACACATGGTACTATTATGTAAATGTGTGTTATTAATAGGTACAATACACCTCTGTATCTGAATATTAAATTGTTCATATTTAATATCTACTTATGTTTCCTAAACTATTCCTGAGAAAGACTTTTTTAATAGGGTACTCAGAAAAAAAAAATTTTTAATTGGAAATGTTTTCATTATGCACATGAACCAAGAAATTCACTTCATATAAAGAGAGTTCTAACTATTCTGGATTTAGAAAACATAAGGAACTGTGCTAATTCCTTTTATAAAATCAAACATTGGATTAAGAATCAAGGAATACTCTTTATAGAAGGCGATCTTACAGTTCTCATGAGGCTTTATAATATCGATTCTTCTTTTTTATATGCTCAATGAAACTCCAACTTTCACACACCTAATATATGGCAAGTATTGTTCTAAGCACTAATGTCCCTCTTTCTTTGAGTTTAAACATTTAAGTTTAGAGAGAAAGATCATGATCATGATGATACATTTTCATCAGTGATAAGTGCTAAAAAATACAACCCTAGAAAATGGAATATAGAATGATTCTAAGTGCAGGGCTGACCACTTTAGAAAAAAAAGTCAGTCATGAAAAAAATATCTTAATAAAACACCAGTTGAAGAAAGAACTGAATAACAAGAAGTAGTCAAATCATAGAAACGTCTCTGGAGAAGGCCTTCCAGTTACTGACATGAGAATGAATCTGCTGGGTTAAAAAAAATAATAATAAAAAAAAAAGCCAGTATTGGAAAAAAAAAAAAAAAAACATGGTCAAGGGAGAGAGACTTGACATGGGGTCAAACAAGATAGAGAAAGAGGAAATCATGTAGTAAATTATAGATAAAGACAAAAAATATATTTTATTTTAAAAGGCTATAGGGATTTTGATGCAGGATACAAACATTATGTGTATTACATGGATTATAAGTGTAAGTATGGAAGCATGAAAAGTCGTTAAAGAGAATATTACTGTTGTTGAAATGAGAGATGGTAATACAGATGGGTGGTAACAGTTAAATGTTGGAGAGTAAGTTGTAAACCTACAGGAACTCAGAAAGAGTTAGTATGGAAGAAGAAGGGAAGAGAGGAAACAAGGCTGACTCATATATAAACATACACACAGATACATACATATATATGTAAATATAAATAGGTGTAGATATCTAGACACATACATATTTCTTATTTACAGATATTCATACTATTTAAAAAAAATTCTTATCAAGCTCTCTATTCTAGAAGAGAATCCTAACACAGGAGGTGTAATAGTAGTCTAAGTAAGAGATGACTAAGACTGAAATAGGATCAGGAATAGAGGAATTTATTTATTTATTTATTTATTTATTTATTTATTTATTTATTTATTTATTTATTTATTTTAAGATTTTATTTATTTATTTGACAGAGATAGAGACAGCCAGCGAGAGAGGGAACACAAGCAGGGGGAGTGGGAGAGGAAGAAGCAGGCTCATAGTGGAAGAGCCTGATGTGGGGCTCGATCCCAGAACGCCGGGATCACGCCCTGAGCCGAAGGCAGGCGCTTAACTGCTGTGCCACCCAGGCGCCCCAGGAATAGAGGAATTTAAAGTAAAATACAAATATTAGAGAAACTAAGAAAAAAAATCACCAAAAAGTAGTAACTGAATAATCATATTGGGTATAGGAGGGATTTGGTCATATAGAAGAGAAAAAATTTTAGAGGCTGTATGCTTTGAAGCTAAGAGGGGGTGTCAGTTTGGGAGAGAAGGCCATGAGTCTTGTTTTAAACATACTGAATTTGAAATAAAGATAAGCAAGTAGAAATGCTCTTTGGGCATGTGGCATCATCTCTCAGGAGAGAATGTGACTAGAGTATCTGCATATAGGCGATGGCTAAAGAATTCAAATGAGTAAGGTCCCTGTAAAAAAGAATAGAGAAAGGATCAGAGAACAAAGATAACATTTCTAAAAGTATTATGCCTCTTCCCTCTCTGTTCCTTTTTAGGTAGTCATGAATATTTAAGAACAAATAAAGGAGTAAATGTGGAATGGATCAGCTATTTTTAAATTCTTATTTAAGAATTTAATTACTGCTTGAAGTATACCTACCACCAAATTCATGTACTTTATAAGTAAGGATAAGACAACATATGTGAATGGGTTTCTCTTGGTTATTTCAATATGGGCAAGCTGTATTTTAGATTTTTCTTTTATTTAGCGCACATCTTTTAATGTCTACTCTGTGATAGCATCTCATAAAGGGGAAACTAAAATGATACACAAAATTTGATATGAACTCTTGCTTTTCTTAAAAGGAACCGGACCTTTATGTTTTCTGTCAGAATAAATTAAACTATGTATTTTTATAGGAGTAAATGTCATAATTTTATACTATCTTACTTTCTTCAACTGCTTTGGAAGAAAGAAAAAAAGCCACACTCTTCAGCTTATGGTTTTCAGTAATACTGTGCCTTGAACTCTCAAGAATGATGGTACTAGAAGAAATCAATAGAGATAATCTGTTCTATATACTATCTTCTAAACTAAAATCTCTCAGATAATAAGGATTTATTGTGCGGATCTCAAATTTTAAAGTACATCAGACTCACTTAAGGTGCTCCTTAATAAGAGGGAATCTCAGGCTTTGCCCTCAGAGATCCTAACTCCGCAGATGCAAAGTGAGGCTAAAACTCTGCATGAAGGCCGTTAGGCTGCTTCATCTGGTAGACCAGTCTATCAAGTTACCGATTTATTAAATCTTCACAGATCGCCCAACCTTGTATTCAATGACATGACTAAAATTACTAAATAGGTGACTTTGTTTAATCATCAATTATGCAAAGATTCTCTGCTTATATTGGGACAGGAGAGATTTAGGCTAGAGTAAAGGCCTCTGGCTGAAGATCAGTTCAAAGAGAAAGAAGGCAGGCACATTAGACTTCTGGAAAAGCATATGAAGTAGGGGCGCCTGGGTGGCTCAGTCGGTTAAGCTCCCGACTCTTGGTTCCAGCTCCAGTCATGATCTCGGGGTAGTGAGATCGAGCCCCGCATCTGGCTCCGCACTCAGCAGGGAGTCTGCTGGAGAGTCTCTCTGTCCCTCTCTCTCTCTGCCCCACTCCCATCTTTCAAAATAAATGAACAAATCTTTTTTTAAAAACTACAATAATTAGCTAAGGGATACTTAAAATAAAAAGTAAATGTGACATCAAAAACATGAAATGTAGGGTGGAGGGAGTGAAAATGCAGTTTTGGAACGTGTTGGTATTTAAGTTGTTAATCAATTTAAAATACATTGATATACATAGGACGATATATGTGAACCTCGCAGTAACCACAAAGCAAAACTTATAAATACACAAAAGAAAATGAAAGAGAAATCTAAACATAACACTAAAGAAATTCATCAAATCACAAGGGAAGAGTGAAAGAGAAGAAAAAAGAAACAGAGAAGAACTATAAAAACAGTGAGCAAAAAATCAACAAAATGGCAATGAGTACATACCTATTAATAATTAACTGTAAATAGACTAGAGTCCCCAGTTAAAAGCCATAGAGTGGCTGAATGGATAAAAGATAAGACACACCTATATTCTACCTACAAGAGACTGACTTCAACCGTAAGGACGCTCCACAGGGTGAAAGGGAAGGTTTAGAAAAAGATAATCTAGCAAAATTAAAAGAAAGCTATTGTAACTATATTCCTATCAGAAAAAATAGACTTTAAAATAAAGACTAGACTGGACTTCCGTGGAAGATGGTGCAGTAAGAAGATCCTTAAGCTACCTCTCCCATGGCTACAAATAGGTAACACCCACCTCAGTGTAAATAACCCAGAAAACGACCCAAAACAGACTCTCCAGAGGTAGATGTAAAGAGGCCACATCAAAGAGGGTAGGAAGGGCCGAGATGCCGTCCGAGTAGGACTCTCCTCAGGACAGAGGAGCGCCGCAGGTGCATGGAACGGGAAAAGAAACAGATTCTCACACAGGTATCCCAGGGATAAAGAAGCATCTTTAGGGGCGCCTGGGTGGCGCAGTCATTAAGCGTCTGCCTTCGGCTCAGGGCGTGATCCCGGCGTTATGGGATTGAGCCCCACGTCAGGCTCCTCCGCTATGAGCCTGCTTCTTCCTCTCCCACTCCCCCTGCTTGTGTTCCCTCTCTCGCTGGCTGTCTTTCTCTGTCAAATAAATAAATAAAATCTTTAAAAAAAAAAAAAAGAAGCATCTTTAAAAGGCTATAGCTATACATTCGTATTTATGTGGCCTCCTCACAAAATCAAAACTATAGAGAACAAACTGATGGTTACCAGAAGGAAAGTGGATCGGGGGATGGGTTCATCAGGTAATAGGAATAAGGAGTGCACTTGTTATGATGAGAACTGCGTATTGTATGGAAGTAGTGACTCACTGTATTGTACACCTGAAACTAATATTACACTGTGTATTAACTAACTGGAACTTAAATCAAAACTTTAAAAAAAAAAAGAACATGAAAACAGTAATTCGAAAGGATATATGCAATCCAGGTTTATTGCAGAATTATTTACTATGGCCAAATTATGAAAGCAACCCAGGTGTCCATCGATAGCTACATCGATACACACACGCACACACGCACACACACACACACACACACACACACACACACACACGAATATTACTCAGCCATAAAAAAGAACGAAATCTTGCCATTTGTAACAGCATGGATGGAGCTAGACGGTATAATACTAAGCGAAATAAGCCAGTCAGAGAAAGACAAATACCATAGGATTTCACTGATATGTGTAATTTAACAAACAAAACAACGAAGCAAAGGGAAAAAAGAGAAAGAGAAATCAGGAAGCAGGTCCTTAATTAAAGAGAACGAATTGATGGTTGCCAGAGAGGAGGGGGTTAAATAGGTGATGGAGACTAAGGGGTACACTTCATGTGATGTGCACAGGGTGATGTATATAAGTGCTGAATCAGTATATTACATGCCTGAAGCTAATATAACACTGTATGTTAACTGGCATTAAAATAAAAACTTTAAATAAAAAAATAGAAGAAAAAGCATAGAGCAAAAACCTATACTTCATCCATGATGCCTAATAAGACTGTTTAATTCGAGATACAATTACAGGACACCTGACACTATGTGTGGTGGTAAACAGTAGTCGTATGGTCTATAAGAATAACACATCATTTTGGAACTTCACACTTCATGCAGGTATAAAATGTAAAGAGGTAAGAGTCAATTGGAAGAATTAAAATTCATCTTTAAGTATAACAAAATAATTATTTTAAGACTACTTTAAAAATCTTAGGCTGGTCATTTAATCCTAGTAAAATGTATGTTTATACATTAGCCAGTTAAAAATTTGTGAAACGCAGTTTAGATGTAAGATCATCGTATTACTTTTAGAGGATGAGGGTAATAATTATCACAATGAAAAATAAGATTTTTCTCCAGATGATGTATTCTGTCTACTTCCTTGCGAGAAGCCTCAGTGTGAGTGTGCCGGTCTCTTCCGATTCATAAATCCACGAAAGTCTCCCGACCAACAAACCGGCTCGTGCTCATACAGCCCCGCCTCGCAGCTACGCACTCTAATTAGTCGAGGTCATTTAAATACATTTTGCATGAAGCATCTAAAACTCCATGTGCCATTTTGTGTATTTATCAAATTACTAATCAATATGCTACACCACACTTATACCAGGCCTTCAGCTACCGGAGAATGCTACATGCATTAAAATTGTCCAGGCCGTCATCTGCGTAAACAAAATTAGCCTATGCCATTATTTTTCATGAGAGAGGCAACGGAATGCACTCGAAAAGGAACAAATCACCACCAGTAGTTTGCGTAAGCTTAAAATGCTTTTTTTAAACTTTAAAAAACCTAGTATTAAAGTGGCTTCGATTTCACTTTCTCTCTTCAACATATTACCTCCACTCTACTGGTAAAGTAATTTATTCCATCCTCTGTGGAGAGCCAGGATCTTATTTGCCAGCATATTTATCTTTTCTGCCACTGCACTGTCATTCATCTGCAATCTCCACGGAGGACCAGACCTGTGCAGAATTGCAATTAGGATTGATTCAACTAAATCCAGGCCACAGAGCTGATGCTGACAGGGTGACCTCAAGAGAATTTAAGATGCTGGGTTAGAAAACACACAGCACATGTGCACACAAACTCTCTCTCTCTCTCTCTCTCTCTCTCTCTCGTTCCATCATTCATTGGGCTTTTGCATGTACTTATTATACTTTGGACCAGAGCAGACATTTTTTTAAAAAAATGTTTGGTACTACAATGAAAAAGTAAACTGTTTCACAGCAATTTTGAAAACCTAGGGGAAAAAACTTCCATAGAAATTTCTATGTTGAAGTAGTTTAAAGGGCAGTTTGTAAAGAACAGAAACCTAATTTCCACTAAGGTTATGTACCTTTAGCTTTCTGTTCGATCTGAGCAGAGTGAACCAGAATGCAAAGCAATACAGATCAAGTGGCTCTGTTCTCACGTTCCTGTTGTCACAGATCTCCAGCCATTCCATCATCATCACCAAAAGAGCACCACCTGCGTGTCAGTTAAATGCTCTAATACAATTTCCCAAATAATTCTTGGTTCAGTGGGACAGTTTCGTGGATTCAAAAGGCAGTAGCTGCAAGCACAAGCAGGAAGCGATGAGTTTCTCTGACCTATCGTATATAACGTGGCTTACCAATCCTGAGGTTCTGCACCTTACAATAGGAGTCATCTGTTATAGATGACCTGTCCTCATTCTTATTACATAGAAGGGAGGAAAGTTTGCCATGAGGGAATGAGTCAAACTTACTCTGCAAAGTAAAAAGGAAATTGGAAATGGATAATAACAGTAGCTGAGTAATCTTCTCTAAGTAGATTTTCTTTACATTTTTCTCTCAGGAGACAGAATTTTGCTCTCCCAAAGGGATAATGTTGGATGGGTAAGAACAATCTGATTTAATCTAATAAGGGAAATGAGAACATCACAGAAAGCAAAATTCAATAAAGGAAAATCGAACTGAGCAAAGGAGAGGATTATGTAGTTTGGTTAATAGAATAGAGGATGAGGTGTCAAAACTCCCTCATTCTTTTTTCCTGCTTAACCAAATCACTTCAAGAAAAAGGTCAATAAAAGAAAAAAAGCTCCTCCTTCCCCACAAAGTCTATCAAAACTCGTTGTAATGGGCACTAAGATTTTAAATTTTTTAAAGAGTGCACTGCAATTAATTTTGTGAGAGAAATAATAATGAATTCTATTCTCCCCCACATGAAGACCAGATTTTTTCCCCTTCTTATAGCAGAAACTATAATGAGCATTCTATACTATCTTTCCAGTCTGGGTCAAGAAAACCACTAAAATGGGAGCTGACGTTTTGCATACAGTACTCAGAATTGTCCGTAAGAATGCAAGAAGGAAAAAGTAAGGTTTCATCCAGTATCATTGAGCCTCTTTGAATGTGGGTTTACTGAAATTTCAGTTTTCAGACTTTAAAGGAAAACTCTACAACATATATCTCTCATCTTCACAGGATATCATCCATATAAATAACTTCTGGAGAATAATACGGAGCTAGATTGTCCATAAGCCATATTGCTATCCATACCACCTGAAAAGCATGGTGTTGTTTTTTATCTTACTACTTTTCCTATTTTACTCTGCTAATCAGGAAAAGTATCTAATAAGTACAAGAAAAATGTTGTTCTTATAATTGATCCTTTCGTATATGAAGTAGCAAGAAGAGAAAGTATAAAGTATCAATGTGCTTTAATTCACAATAGCAGTTGAAGAGGTATTATGTCCCTACTTACAAAAGAAAATTATTTCCTGTTTCTGTTTATAACTATTAAACTGCTTTTATGAAGCATTCAGAACCTCCATTAGAAATGAAATTATAGAAGAGTTATAACATTCCAGCAGTTAAGATAATTATCAAAAGAGAAAGAAAAAGATGTTTCATTAAGTATTTGTGGCAGTCAGGGTACTACACAATCTAAGTTGGATTCTTAGTTTTACATCACAGAAGCTGAGTTTTATCGCCATGAGGTGATTTTGAACAGGTAAATAAATCACATTAACCAGACCTCCTAAAACATTGATTCATACACCTGAATATTTATTTTTTTTTTACCAGAGAATATGGGACATATATTTCCAGTTACCAATGAATCGATTTGTTTTCTATAACACTATCATCTCAAACTTGAGATATTTAAAAAACCAAACTTAGAATTACAAAGTAGTCGTGCAAGTGTGAAGTCAGAATAAAGGTAGTTTAACAGTTTTACCTGCTATTTGATCCATCGGTGGTAAAGCTGGAAAAAATTTTAATGGTTGTGTCGATCAGATAGAGCTGCTGAATAAATACTTAAAAGACCTTACTATCCACTTCCAATATTTGTTATTACTCAACAAATCTTCTATTAGAATACTTCTATATAATAAAGATGTTTTCGTTATAGATTAATTTTTTTATTAATTATACTTCAATTGTTGCCTTTTTTTCCCCAGAGACATACTTCAAATCTCTCATAAGATTGAAGAAGGAACGTCAATCCAATCACAAATATGAATTACTTTATAGTTTTTTTAATGCTTCAGAAACTTTTCAGAGGTGTCTAAGCATATCTACTTTATGTTAAGTGTTTTTATTTTTAGCTTCTGATATACTTTTTAAATTGCGGGGTGTTTATCCTATTAAAACCTGCGACTGCTATGTACCGCTGACCCAAGTATTGTCTGTGTGGGCAGGAAAAATTCATAAAAAAATTTTATGCATCACTGACTTATAAATAGCATTTATTATGTTATTATTATTGACTATAAAAGAAACTCGTGTTTTATAAGTTTAAATATTTTTAAGTGTAGGTAACAGAAAACCCATCATAAATTGGCTTATATAGTAAAAGTATTATTTCATATAACAAGAAATGCAGAGCAGGCATAATCCCAGGACTGGTTTATTTACTGACTCAATGACGTAATTAAGAACCTACATATTCAGGGGGAGGAGAAAAGATGGAAGAGGAGTAGGGGACCCCTTTTACAGCTGGTCCCCTGAGCCGAGCTGGTTATCTACCAGACCATCCTGAACAACCACAGAATCAGTCTGAGACGCAGGAAGATACATCTGGATCTCTACTAATGAACATCTCCAGCGCTGAGTATTTAGGTACGAAGTGGGGAGCCATGAATCCACGCACAGATATCAGAAGGTAAACAGAAGGGGGAGGGAGCCGCGGCATTCAGGTGCCGGGAAGCGGTAGCCACCTGCATGGGGGAGCAGGCAGACTCTCGAACCGGCACCCGCGAGAGAGCAGACTGAGACCATGAGCCTGGGAACGCGCGAGCAACCAGACTGAAAACCAGAGCTCTGGAGTACACGCGTGAACCACACTGAAACAGGGAGCTCGGGAGCCCGCACAGGAACCGGGGGCGGCTGGTGGTGTTAGAAACACAAAGGACATGGGGCGCCTGGGTAGTGCAGTCGTTAAGCATCTGCCTTTGGCTCAGGGCGTGATCCCAGCATTCTGGGATAGAGCCCCACATCAGGCTCCTCCACTGGGAGCCTGCTTCTTCCTCTCCCACTCCCCCTGCTTGTGTTCCCTCTCTCGCTGGCTGTTTCTCCATCCAATAAATAAATAAATCTTTAAAAAAAAAAAAAAAAGAAGAAGAAGAAGCACAAAGGACAGAGATATGCCAAACCTGGAAGTGAGGGCTGGGACAGCAGCTGTGGAGCGCACAACCCAGGACACTACAGGGTTTCTGGCAGCACCGACAGAAAGAGAGTTAAAAGTGGCCAAAGGAGCTCAGTGGAGAGCCAACTGCGAACTCTCTGTTCTGAGACAGAGGCTAGGATACCGCCACTCTCAGAAGAGTCACAGAACTACCAGGGAAAGCCACCAGAGAATAAAAGCCCGGAAATACCAGCTCACATTGTGCCCATCCCCATCCCCCCTCTCAGGGGACAGGGAGACTCTACCCGAGCAGGGTTGCCTGAGTATCAGCACAGCAGGCCCCTCCCCCAGAAGGCAGTCTGAAAAATCAAGAAGCCCACATCCCTAAGGTCCCTATAAAACAAGTGCACACTGCCTGGGTCCTCGTCAATAATTTCGGCTCTGGGCAACCCTGCAAACTCTCCTCATCAGAATGACGAGGAGGGGAAATCCCCCCCCCCCCAGCGAAGAAAAGATAATGAGTCTGTGGCCTCTGCCACAGAACTGATGGATACGGATATAACCAAATTGTCAGAAATGGAGTTCAGAGTAACAATGGTCAAGATGTTGTGTAGACTTGAAAAAAATATTAATGAAAATATTAACGAGAATATAGAATCTCTAAGGGTGGAAATGAGAGTGAATCTGGCAGAAATTAAAAATGCTATGAATCAAATATGGTCTAAACTAGACACTCTGATGGCCAGGGTAAATGAGGCAGAAGAATAAATTAGTGAATTGGAGGATGGGATGGTAGAAGAGAAAGTTAAAACAGAAACGTGGCTCAAAAAAATCCATTCTCCAGAACGTAGAGATTACTGACTCAATGAAAAAAATCCATTCTCAAGAACGGGAGATTACTGACTCAATGAAACATTCCAATGTCAGAATCATCGGCATCCCCAAAGGGGTGGAGAGAGAGAGGTCTAGAAGAGATATTTGAACAAATTGTAGCTGGAAACTTCCCTAATCTGTCAAAGGAAACAAGCATTCGTGTCCAAGAGGCAGAGAGGACACCTTCCAAGGTCGATCACAGCAAACCTACACCACATCACGTATTAGTGCAATTTGCAAATATTAGATCCAAGGATACAGTATTGAAAGCGGCCAGGGTGAAGAAATTCCTTACGTACAGAGGGAGAAATATCAGAATAACGTCAGACCTGTCTACAGAGACCTGGCAAGATAGGAAGGGTTAGCAGGGTATTTTTAAAGCTCTATCGAAGAAGAATATGCAGCCAAGGATCCTTTATCCAGCAAGGCTGTCATTCAGAATTGATGGAGAGATAAGGACCTTCCAGGATTGGCAGAAACTGACCAAATTCATAACCACCAAACCAGCCCTACAGGAGATATTAAGGGGGGTTCTATAAAAGTAAAAAGGCCCCAAGAGTGATACAGAACAGAAATTTAGAATCTATCAAAACAAAGACTTCACAGACAACATGACATCGTTAAAATCATACCTCTCAATAATCACTCTCAATGTGAATGGCCTAAATGCTCCCATAAAACGCCATAGGGTTGCAGATTAGATAATAAGACATGACCCATCCATTTGCTGTCTACAAAAGACTCATCTTGAACCTAAAGATACATCCAGACTGAAAGTGAAGGGATGGAAAACCATTTTTCATGCCAATGGACCTCAAGAGAAAGCTGGGGTAGCAATTCTCATATCGGACAGATTAGATTTTAAACTAAAGACTGTAGTTAGAGATACAGAAGGACACTATATTATTCTTAAAGGATGTATCCAACAAGTGGATATGACAATTATAAATATCTATGCCCCCAACAGGGGAGCAGCTAGACACACAAGCCAACTCTTAACCAGAATAAAGAGACATAGAGATAATAATACATTAATAGTAGGGGACCTCAACACTCTGCTCTCAGCAATAGACAGATCACCTAAGCAGAAAATCAACAAAGAAACAAGAGCTTTGAATGACATACTAGACCAATGACATACTAGACTAGACATACTAAACAGAACCCTACACCCCAGAACAATAGAATACTCATTCTTTTCGAATGCACATGGAACTTTCTCCAGAATAGACCATGTTCTGGGTCACAAAACAGGTCTCAACTGATACCAAAAGACTGAAATTATTCCCTGCATATTCTCAGACCACAGTGCTTTGAAATTGGAACTCAATCACAAGGAAAATTTGGAAGAAACTCAAACGCTTGGAAACTAAGAACCATCCTGCTAAAGAATGATTGGGTAAACCAGGAAATTAAAAATCAATTTAAACAATTTATGGAGACCAACAAGAATGAAAACACAACAGTCCAAAACCTATGGGACACTGCAAAGGCAGTCCTAAGGGGAAAATACATAGCCATCCAAGCCTCACTCAAAAGAATAGGAAAATCTAAAATGCAGTTTTTATATTCTCACCTCAAGAAGCTGGAGCTGGAACAGAAGAACAGGCCTAACCCACGCACGAGAAAGCAGTTGATCAAGATTAGAGCAGAGATATATGAATTAGAAACCAGAAATACAGTAGAGCAGATCAACAGAACTAGAAGCTTGTTCTTTGAAAGAATAAATAAGATTGATAATCCACTAGCCAGACTTATTCAAAAGAATAGAGAAAGGATCCAAATTAATAAAATTATGAATGAAAGGGGAGAGATCACAACCAACACCAATGAAATAGGAAGGATCATTAGAAACTTTTATCAACAGCTTTATGCCAATAAATTAAACAACCTGGGAGAAATGGATGCCTTCCTGGAAACCTATAAACTACCAAGACTGAAACAGGAAGAAATTGATTGTTTAAACAGACCAATTAATTATGAAGAGATTGAAGCAGTGATCAAAAACCTCCCCAAAAACAAGAGTCCAGGGCTGGAAATTCCCCCAGGAATTCTACCAAACATTCAAAGAAGAAATAATACCTATTCTCCTGAAGCGGTTTCAAAAACAGAAACAGAAGGAAAACTACCAAACTCATTCTATGAGGCCAGTATTACCTTGATCCCCAAATCAGGCAAAGACCTCATCAAAAAGGAGAATTACAGACCGATATCCCTGATGAATACGGACGCCAAAATTCTCAACAAGATCCTAGCTAATAGGATCCAACAGTACATTAAAAGGATTATCCATCATGACCAAGTGGGATTCATCCCTGGGAGACAAGGGTGGTTCAACATTCATAAATCAATCAGTATGATATATCATATCAACAAGAAAAGAGTCAAGAACCATATGATCCTCTCAATTGATGCAGAAAAAAACATTTGACAAAATACAGCATCCTTTCCTGATTAAAACCCTTCAGAGTGTAGGGATGGAGGGCACATTCCTCAATTTCAAAAAAAACCAATTTCATAAAAAGCCTACAGCGAATATCATTCTCAATGGGGAAAAGCTGGAAGCCTTTCCCTTAAGATCAAGAACACGACAACGATGCCCACTCTCGCCACTATTATTCAACATAGTACTAGAAGTCCTTGCAACAGCAATCAGACAGCCAAAAGGGATAAAAGGTATCTAAATTGGCAAAGAAGAAGTCAAACTGTCTCTCTTCACAGATGACATGATACTCTATATGGAAAACCCAAAAGAATCCACCCCCAAACTACTAGAAGTTATAGAGCAATTCAGTAATGTGGTGGGATACAAAATCAATGCTCAGGAATCAGTTGCATTTCTATACACGAACAATGAGACTGAAGAAAGAGAAATTAGGGAATCCATTCCATTTACAATAGCACCAAAAATCATATGTTATCTCAGAATTAACTTAACCAGAGACGTAAGGATCTATATTCTAAAAACTACAAATCACTCTTGCAAGATATTGAAGAAGACACAAAAAGATGGAAAAATATTCCATGCTCATGGATCGGAAGAATAAACATATAGTTAAAATGTCTATGCTACCCAGAGCAATCTACACTTTCAATGCCATCCCAATCAAAATACCAATGACATTTTTCAAAGAACTGAAACAAACGGCCCTTAAATTTGTGTGGAACCAGAAAAGGCCCCAAATCACCAAGGAATTGTTGAAAAGGAAAAACAAATCTGGGGGTATCACATTGCTGGATTTCAAGCTATACTACAAAGCTGTGATCACAAAGACAGCATGGTACTGGCACAAAAACAGACACATAGACCAATGGAACAGAATAAAGAACCCAGAAATGGACCCTCGGCTCTTTGGGCAACTAATCTTTGACAAAGCAGGAAAAAACATCAATAAACGGTGCTGGGAAAATTGGACAGCTATATGCAAAAGAATGAAACTTGACCGTTCTCTCACACCATACACAAAGATAAACTCCAAATGGATGAAAGACCTTGATGTGAGACAGGAATCCTTCAAAATCCTAGAGGAGAACATAGGCAGCAACCTCTTTGACATTGGCCATAGCAACTTTTTTCATTCAACATCTCCAAAGGCAAGAGAATCAAAAGAAAAAATGAACTTGTGGGACTTCATCAAGATAAAAAGCTTCTGCACAGCCAAGGAAACAGTCAAAAAAACTAAGAGGCAGCCCACAGAAAGGAAGAATATATTTGCAAATGATGCTACAGATAAAAGACTGGTATCCAAGATCTACAAAGAACTACTCTACTCAATACATGGGAAACAAATAATCAAATAAAAAAATGGGCAGATGATATGAACAGAAACTTTTCCAGTGAAGACATACAAATGGCTAACAGACACATGAAAAAATGTTCAAAATCATTAGCCATCAGGGAAATTCAAATCAAAACCACATTGAGATACCACCTTACGCCAGTTAGAATGGCAAAAATGGACAAGGCAGGAAACAACAATTGTTGGAGAGGATGTGGAGAAAGGGGATCCCTCCTACATTGTTGGTGGGAATGCAAGCTGGTACAGCCACTTGGAAAACTGTGGAGGTCCCTTAAAAAGTTAAAAATTGAGCTCCCCTATGACCCAGCCATTGCACTGCTGGGTATTTACCCCAAAGATACAGACGTAGTGAAAAGAAGGGCCATATGCACCCCAATGTTCAATGCAGCATTGTCCACAATAGCTAAATCGTGGAAGGAGCCGAGATGCCCTTCAACAGATGACTGGATTAAGAAGTTGTGGTCCATATATACAATGGAATATTACTCAGCCATCAAAAAGAATGATTTCACAACTTTTGCAGCAACATGGACAGGACTGGAGGAGATAATGTTAAGTGAAATAAGTCAAGCAGAGAAAGACAATTATCATGTGGTTTCACTCATTTATGGAACATAAGAAATAGGAAGATCGGTAGGAAAAGGAAGGGAAGAAGGAAGGGGGGGTAAACAGAAGGGAGAATGAACCACGAGAGACTATGGACTCTGGGAAACAAACTGAGGGCTTCAGAAGGGAGGGGGTGGGGGATTGGGATAGGCTGGTGATGGGTATTAAGGAGGGCACGTATTGTATGGTGCATTGGGTGTTATACGCAAGTAATGAATCATGGAACATTACATCAAAAACTAGGGATGTACTGTATGGTGACTAACATAATAAAAAATTATTCTTAAAAAAAAAAAGAACCTACATATTCAGGTTCTTTCAGTTCAACCAACCTCAGTATCAGTGCTTTTCTATCTAATGGTAGCCAGGTAAATAAATATGGAGACCAGAAATCATTTGTAACATATTAATAAGCTGGCCATGAAAATATTCCTTCTGGCTCATTATTTTATGATCTCTCCCAAATGCTTCCTTAGCATATTCCCCTCACATTTCATTGACTCATACTATATTTTGTGCAATATCTATATCAATCATTGGCAAGGCAGTGAAATCAAAGTAATTGCTACAAACTAGTGATTTCCAAACTTTACTATGCATCAGAATCACCTAAAGGAATTGTAAAAATACGGATCATGAGTTCCCACCAAAATGTTTCACATCGGTATGTCTTTGGTGGGTAATATAAATTCCTTTTTTATAAGTCCACAGGTGATACTAATGCTGTTGGTCCTGGAGCCACACTTTGAGAACGGCTGCTCTAGTGTATACAGTAACTGATCTTCTGAAAGACTATACATGAGTGCAAAAATCCCCTTATAAAATCAAGATGTAACTTTTGCACCAGAAGAATCAAATTCAGTGACCATTATGGTATCATATGCACAAATTTTCAAGCTAAAGTTTATTAGGAAAGCCCACGACTGGAACTTAGAGGCAAAGTTTTGCTATGCAAGATTATCGCAATCTGCTGAATGTAAATATTAAGAAAATGCATTGTATTTTGGGCATGTGCTCAAGCTAAAACTGAGCCCTTTTGAAATCTAGGAAATTTAAAAACAAGCCAAAAAAAAACCCAAATATAATCTAAAAGCTACAAGCATCTTTTTTAATTTTTTTTTTTAGTTTACAAAAAGAAAATTGTTTGAGACCAATAGTTTGGGAAAAACAATCTTAAAGAGCCATGTGAAGAATTTGCAATGCAAGTAAAGTAAGAGAAGGAAGTACAGGGACAAATTGAATTGAGTCTTCCCTGGACTCTACAGAATAGATAAGAATACAACAGGTAAGATATCCCCGGGACTTCAGACACACTCTGACTACCACGCTTCAGGACAGAACTGCCACACAGAGCTTCTCAAATTTTAATGTTCTTGTGTATCGATTGGGGAACGTATTAAAATGCAGAATATGATTTAGGTGGTCTGGAGCAAGTCATGAGATTCCATTTTTCTAACAAGTTCCCACATGTTGTCAATACTGTTGAAACCAGAGTGCATTTTGAGTAGCCAGGTTTTACAATCAAACAAGTGTTAAGTAGACCTTGCTACAATTGGCTACATAAGAATTATCCAGGGAACTTGTAAAATGGCAATGAGGAGCTAGTAAATTGCTGTAAGAAGGGAACTAAAGAATGGATTAGGGGAGCATATAAACATCAGGGAAATCAGTAAAGAGAATATCTCAATAGTCCATGAGAGAGCATATAAAAGTCTGAACTAACTAATGAAGTTGAAGAGGAAGAATCATTTTAAAGAGATATTTTTGGTGTAGAATAAGCAGAAACTGGTAAATATAATTTATTATAAGTAAATACACAGGAAAGGCAGAAAAAAAGTATCTGACTTGGAATAAATGATCTAATAAATTGGAATTCACTGAGATAAGGTAAAAAGAGAAAAAAAGAGAGATGAGGTCATTTCCAAGTGTGTTGAAGTTTTGGAACTTGAAAATGTGTGTGTGTGTGTGTGTGTGTGTGTGTGTGTGTGTGTGTGTACACTCTTCTGAATATATATAATTATAATATATATTATAATTCAGAAGAGAATTGCATGTCTGAGTCTGGAGTAAGCTGAGATCAAGATTTGGAAAGTGCAGTCTACAGACAATAGTTACAACCATTGGCATTAGTCCAACAATTATCAAATGAAAGGGAAAGAGATAAGAAGAAAGTCATAACCAATATTAGTACTTCAAGGGCCTATTGAGAAAAATCCTCTAACAAAAATGTATAGGAAATAATGATCAGAGAAGTGAGTTTAAAGTGAGTTTAAAATGGATGGCAATTATTTAGAAGAGAGCAGTCAAAAGGACCCAGAGGTCAAGTAAGAGAGGGACTGACTATAACTCATTGTATTGGGTTATTAAGAAATCACCACTGACCTTGGCAGAGGAAAAAAAAAATGGAAGTGGGATAAAAAGATAAATTCAGCTCTTTTAAAGAAGAAAATAATAGTGTGAGTATGAAAGAATATGGTGGGGATCATATATACAAGGGATTACAGCATTTACAGAGAAAGGCAATATGTGGGTAGAGGAGACCTAATGGATGAACTCAAGTAATATTTTAACCTAGTTCAAACTCCCAGGAGCAGTGAATTTAGCTAACAGTCCCACATTATCAGACCATTTGGATTTACATTTGAAAGCGTGTCAAGTAGAAGAAAAAAAAAAAACAAGCTAGAACTGCTAAGAATATTTTTGTTAAGTCCACCAAGCTAAGACATTTCATGAATAAAATCTTAAATAAGCTGCAAAAGCAGGGTACACAGTGACATGGTTAAAAAGATACTGTGAAATAGTAACTCATCTAGAAATGAGATGATGGGTTTAAGTGTCTGCCAAATTATTTGACTTAGAGGTACAGAAGAGTTTTAACTGATGTAAGGAACAGCTGAAAACTTACTAAAAATGTGGTTTAAGAACTCCGCAGAAAGTTGTGTGTAGTTAGAGTGTTCAGAATACTGACAGAATAATGCTATTCCATCATTAGGTATAGGACAAGCAAGGACACACGCACGTGAATTGTCCAAGAACAGGAGACACTTAGAACCAAATCAACCTCCAAGGCCCAGAAGTAAAACTGAAAATGGAAAATATGGGCTTCTAACATTGGCTCAATAATAGAGAGATAAGTGGTAATAGGAGTGAAGAGCAGACTAAGGGAAAGGGAAGACAGCAAAACAGAGCTTCCACGGAAAATAACATTTGTATCCAGAGACTGGAACGATGGACGAACTGACATTAGCTGAAAATAACCTAAGTTAGAGTGTGAGCCTGCTTCGGAAAATAAAACTGCATGCCACGCCTATAAAGAACAACTTTTGTTAAGAGGAATGGGGAAACACCTAGGGAAATTCATGGAGAAGAAAAGCAGAGAACTACCTATAGTGTCTCATGAATTCTTACCAAAGTTAAAAGAAAAAAAAAAGCAGAAAATGGAGCAATAGAAATAAAGGAGTTAAAGAAAAGACTGTGTACACACACACATACACAATTCTGTAGATAATAGATCAAACCAGGAGCACGTAAAATCGGTTAAAGACAAAGCAGGCTGAGGAAACTGCCTACATAATTAAAGGAAGAACTGGAGAAATAGGAAGAAATGGATGGAATTAGGTCTATTGTTTTCATGAACCACTGGGATATGATTGAATGCATAGGTAAATTTGTTTTGCTTGTACAGTGTCAAGTTTAAGAATTGTAAATGAGTTACATACAATGGCATTTTTATTTTTAAAAATATACTGTTGAAAATCAAAGGAGATAATGCAGGTGAAAGTGTTTGGATGAAGTTAAGTGTTCTATGTGGAAGGTGCAATTATTATCTTTACCTTGTAATTCCAGTGCTGGTTTTCAGTCCTTAAACCTTTGCTCATATCTAAGCAATTTGAATTCATTCTACGGCTAACATGCCATTATCTTGTACCTAAGGCTCTACTAAATTTGAAATATATTTCATCTAAGTGTGCACCTTCTGTCAACTCATTCGCAAAGCTATCAAGAAAATCCATCAATTTTTCTAGCCTGTTTTTGATTAAAAGAAAAATAATTTTCCATGTACTCTTCAAGAAAGAACATGCTTATTTTTAAAATATTTGTATTCCTATTTCAACAAGAAAAAAAAGAGAGGTTATACATCAAAAGCCCTATTTTAGTAGGTTTAAAAACACAAGAAAAATAAATCAATATCATGCATTTTAGAGTTTGTTATAAATATTCTTACCAAAACACAACTCTATCTCCCAGTTCATATTAAAAGTGATGAATGGAGAAGTCATTTGGGTTTTAACTGTATCCGCAACAGTCTATTTTTCAAAATAAGTGAAACACAAAGGCAAATTTTTTTTAAGTTGGATGTTGATAATATGTATTTCATTGTCTTGGTCTCTATACATTTTTTTATATTGTGAATTTGCTTATTAAAAATAGAACCAGTAAAGGCCATGATTTTAAAAAGTGGGAAATTGTATAAGTGATGTAATCAAATAAAGATTATAAAATAATGATGGAATTACTTCACAGAAATAAAAGAAAATAAAAAAGTATTTGTGTGTGTGTGCACGCTACATTTCCTCTTTCCTTAAAAATTAACTTAGAAAATTGTCAGGCCACTCAGAGTGAAAAGGATACTATGTTTGAACTATATGAAATTGCTAGTACTTAACTATGTTTTGGCCAAGAAAGTGTAAATCTCTTATGGTTAGCCTGCATTAAATATCTCTGACTACTTAGCATTTTGAAAAGTTTCATATTAATTACAATTGAAGATAAATCTGGAACTTTAATTTTTTTAAGACTTATTTATTTGAGAGAGAGAGAGACAGGGAGCATGAGCAGGAAGAGGAGTAAAGGGGGAGGGAGAGGGACGGGTAAGGAATCTCAAGCAGACTCTGTGTTGAGCATAGGCGACTGTGAGATCATGACCTGAGCTGAAAGCAAGAGCTGGATGCTTAACCAACTGAGCCACCAGGCACCCCTGGATCCTTAACTCTTTAATGTGATAGAAACACCCTGTTAAATTTTTAAGATAACCACCTGATATATTTATATAGCATTTATTTTCCAATGGATATGATTTATTTATATTAAAATTTTTTCTTAGTGCTAGCTGTCTTTATGACAATTGAGACATATTTTAATTTTATATGGAGACTCGTTTTAAAAGGAAGTGAGCCTCAACAGGCCTAGAACTGAAACTTATGCCTCTGCTTCTCTTATCAACAGAGTCAATTTGTTAAATTTTGTGTATAATCTAAAAAGTTGCCTATGTATGAAAAAAAACAACAACAACAACCTGTCATCCTAAAATTAGGAAATTTCAAAGGACTCTGACTGTAAAAAGTCAGAATTATACAAATCCCTTGCAGATGAATAAAAATGAGCACATTCAATGATTGTGTTACTTCTCAAGTAAATGTTGCATAAGGAGCAAAGGTAGATGATTTCTTCTATAAGTAAAAAATAACTGTACTATCAATTTTATGAACTTTTCACCAAGCTGCTGTGAAATAAGAGATCTAATGGCCATTTGAAATTCCTTCAGAGCCATCTAAAATTCTTTTGAAAATGTTATTAAAGCCATACATTAAATTTCATCATGACCAGGGAAGATTTATTCCAGATATACAAGGCTCATTCAACATTGGAAAATCAATCAAAGTAGCCCTCCATATTACCAAGCCAATAAAGAAAAATCATACACTCTGAATTGATAAAGAAAGAAAGAAAGAAAGAAAGAAAGAAAGAAAGAAAGAGAGAGAGAGAGAGAGAGAAAGAAAGAAAGAAAGAAAGAAAGAAAGAAAGAAAGAAAGAAAGAAAGAAAGAAAGAAAGAAATTAACAGGGGCACCTGGGTTGATCAGTTGGTTGAGGGTTTGACACTTGATTCAGCTCAGGTCATGATCTCGGGGTCAGGAGATCAAGCCCCAAGAAGGGCTCCATGCTCAGTGGGGAGTCGGCTTGCAATTCTCTCCCTCTCCCTTTGCCCCTCCCCCTGCTCATGCTCTCTCTCTTTCTCAAATAAATACATAAAATCTTTTCAAAAAATTGATAAAAACCAACACCCATTTTCAGCAAGTTAGGAATAGAGGGGAATTCTCTCAATTTGATAAAGACCGTCTATATAAACCTGCAATTAACATCATACTAATGACTAAAAGACTGAATACATTTTTCCTAAAATAGGGAACAAGGGAAGGAGGTCTGCTTTCACTATTCTGAACAATGGAAGTTCTGAGTGAGTGCAATAAGACAAAAAAAGAAAATGGATACATATTGGAAAGGAAGAAATAAAACTGATCTATTTAAAGATGACATAATTGTCTACATAAGAAAATACCAAGGAATTTACCACACGCACACAAAAATACCCTCCTATACCTAATAAGGGAGTTTACCAATGTCAAGGATCAAAACAAAAATCAACTGCATTTCTGTATATTGACAATGAGTATGTAGGAACTGAAATTAAAAACACAATAATCTTCATAATCACTCTAAAGCAAATTAAATAGTTATGCACTTAACAAAACATGTATAGGACCTTTAACTTGAAAATTATAAAATGCTGATGAAAGAAATCAAAGACCCAAATAAATAGAGAAATATTTCATTGTCATTGATTGGAAGACTCAAAAGAGTAAAAATGTCATTTCCCCCCAAATTGATTTATATGTGTAATGAAATTTCTGCCAAAATTCTAGCAAAGTTGTTTGTGGGCACTGACAAGTTAATTCTAGAATTTATATGAAAAGGTACAGGCCACATACTGTACAGTCCCAGGACTCACTAAATTAATGTTGAAAAAGATGATAAAGGAGGAATCATTCTACTTCATATTAAGGCTTACTATATAACCAAATTAGTCAAAATAGTGTGGTTTTGGTAGCAGGCTAGACACTTTGATCAATAAGATAGAGTAAAGATGTTCTAAGTCATATCAATATGCCCAGCTGATTTTTTTTTAAGATTTTATTTATTTATTTGACAGAGAGAGAGACAGCCAGCGAGAGAGGGAACACAAGCAGGGGGAGTGGGAGAGGAAGAAGCAGGCTCATAAGGGAGGAGCCTGATGTGGGGCTCGATCCCAGAACGCCGGGATCACGCCCTGAGCCGAAGGCAAACGCTTAACTGTTGTGCCACCCAGGCACCCCTGCCCAGCTGATTTTTGATAAAGATGTAAAAAAAATTCAATGGAAGAAAGATAGCCTTTTCAATGTGTGGTAATGGAAAAATTAGAAATCTGTAAACAAAAATATGAATTTTCACCTAAACTTCTTACTTATTCAAAAATTACTTCAAAGTGATCATGGTTCTAAATGTAAAATGTGAAACTACAAAACTTTTAGAAAAAATATAAGGGAAATCTTTAGGATCTAGGGCTGGTCAGGGTTTTTGGACTTGACACAAAAAGTATGACCATTAAAGGAAAAATTGGTAAATTGGATCTCATCAAAATTAAAAATTTTGCTCTATAAAATCTCATGTGAACAGAATTAAAACACAAGCTATGGAACTGTAGAAAATATTTGCATACCACATATGCAGCAAAGGACAAGTATCTAAAGTATATTAAAACCTTTCAAAATTTTACATGAAAAATTCAACCTGTTAATAAAATGAGCAAAAATTATGAAGAGACAGCTTACTGAAAAATATATACAGATGGCAATTAAGAATAAGAAAATATATTCATGGGGCACCTGGGTGGTTCAGTCACTAAGCGTCTGCCTTCAGCTCAGGGCATGATCCCAGAGTCCTGGGGTCAAGCCCCATATTGGGCCCCTCCCTTGGGAGCCTGCTTCTTCCTCTCCCACTCCCCCTGCTTGTGTTCCCTCTCCCACTGGCTGTCTCTCTCTCTCTGTCAAATAAATAAATAAAATCTAAAAAAAAAAAAAAAGAAAATATATTCAACATTAAGAAAATGCAAATAAAAACACAATGAGATATCACTATATACTTATCATAAAATAGTAAATCATTAAAATATCAAAAAGTGAAAATACCAAGATTCAGGGACACTGACTATTCTTATATTGATGGTGGAAATGCAAAATGATATGACAATACTGAAAAACAGTTACAAAATTTCTTATAAGTGTAAATATGCAATCACCATAAAATCCAGCAATTGTACTCTTGGGCATTTACCCCAGAGAAATAAAACTTATGTCATCCAAAACTCATAAATCAATGTAGCATTTTTATTCATAATAGTAGTTTTATGCATAATATAATTCATCATAGCCAAAACCCGGATAGCTAAATACCAGAAATACTAGATACCATATAACATGTGAGTTTAGAAATGACATGAATGATTAAACTATTACATACATGCCATGAAATACTACTTAGCAATAAAAACCAACAATTATTGATTCGAGCAACAACTTTGAAGAATCTCCAAGGTATTAAACTGAGTTAAAAGAGTTAATCCTAGGGGCGCCTGGGTGGCTCAGTCGTTAACCGTCTGCCTTCAGCTCAGGGCGTGATCCCGGAGTTCTGGGATCGAGCCCCACATCAGGCTCCTCCGCTGGAAGCCTGCTTCTTCCTCTCCCACTCCCCCTGCTTGTGTTCCCTCTCTCGCTGGCTGTCTCTATCTCTGTCAAATGAATAAATAAAATCTTTAAAAAAAAAGTGGTAATCCTAAGAGATTACATGCTGCATGATTCCATTTGTATAACATTTTGAAATGGCAAAATTTTCAGAAATAGAGAGGAGCAGTGGTTGCCAGGAGTTAGGTGACATAATGGGTAGGGGTACAGGGAAGAGAAGTGGGTGTGATTATCAAAGGATAAGAGCTGCATGAGCAATCCTTGTTATGAAACTTCTCAGGATCATGACTATTGTAAAAAATAAATCTACACATGTGACAAAATTATATAGAACTAAAGTACACACGCAATTAGAAATGAGTATAGGTAAAACTAGGCAAATCTGAATTACAT